>NW_009648149.1:3628843-3641352 GCF_000708025.1 Charadrius vociferus
GGGTGGCGGGCGCGTTTCTGGCTGTCCCTCGAAAGCCCGCTTGGTTTTGGCGCCCGTGCCCCCGCCTGGCGGTGTGTGTCGCTGCAGTGGGCCGTGGCTCGCCCGAGCTGGGAGGGGAATGGGAGCAGTTCTGCCATTGCGGCCATCAGAGCTCCCCTCCGCCTCTGGGGGATTCAGACCACTCTCTAAACACATAAAATAGGCGTATCACACGCTTTCTGCTTTTTTTCCTACTCGTAAACCAAGGATTACATTCATAACTCCTACGAGATCTGAGCTAAAGACCTTCACCAGCACAGCTATGAAAAATGTAATAAATCATACCTTTCATTGAGGCTGTTAAGACTTCAAAAAATCCTGGTGTAGGGATCAGTACACTCACAAAAGATGGTTAGTGGGAAATACTGTAGATTACTCCGTTCTGCTCTTTAACCTGGCGGCTACAGAGAAGGTTTGCTAGTGGGGCTGTACCAGAAGGTCAGTGGAAACCTTTATGTATAAACAATGTCTGAGTGACTCAGTCTGACAACGGCTGGGAGTAAATATGTTTATTGTCTGTCATGTGTATGCAGTAGCTGTAGATTCATCACACCGTTAACAAAGGTCCCTTTCTACAGAAAAGATAAGACACTTTTTTTTTTTTCCTTCCTTTGGCCAGGCTAAAGATACGGTTTTGTTTTAAAGAAGAAAATCTTTGACAGTCAAACAAGTGAGAGGTTGTAAAATACATATTGTTACCTCTGAAAATATATCAAAGTAAATTTCAGGCCCCTGTGACCCCATAAGTAGATGTTCTCTATGCTTAACCTAAAGAGAAGTGCACTTTTATTTTTTTAATTAAAAGAATTAAATATTTTAAATCTAATGTCAGTCTTGCAAGAAAGCGAACATCTGCAGAACACAGAATCATTCTATTTATGAGGAAAGACCTCAATAATTCATTTGTGGCTTCACTTGCTGTGAATTACGAGGTCCTGTCTTCACGTATACGATGGCTTCTATATTTCACAAATTCATCTGGCTATGAAAATTGCTCTTCTTTTACTCCATATAAGGGCTTACATTTTTCACAGCTCTCCTCTGGCAGGAGTTGGGCATTGTGAGATGGGAGAAACATGACGGGGGCGTTGCTGTAGTAAATATTTCTTATGAAACATGGATCGGCTACATTAAGTTTATATACTATGAAGCTATGTAATTTGATATTGCCCTAAAAGGTCAGAAATCTTTTAAAGATTCATCTTTTATCTTGAGAACTAAGGAACTCTCTGTGGCAGTCCCAGGTTTTAGGCACTGATGTTAACAGTGACATTAAAAGAGGGGCCTGTTTAGCCAAAACACTGTTGTTTATTGCAATTACATCCATGACTCCACTGGAAAACTTTTGTAAAAGTTTTCTAAGTTATTCAGGAAGATATATTATAGGAATAGTTTCCTAACTGACTTTACGCCGTGCCCAGACCTATGCGTTAGCATCCCTTCACCTTGGGCAGAGTTACCCCAAATTTGAGGACTCAGTACAGAGCTGAAGAACAAACTGCTGCTGCCTGCCCCGAGTGTGCTGTCTGCTAAATACTGAAGCAAAGTAGGCAGCCACCAAATCATGCACAGTTGCCCCAGACGCACACCATTTTTCAAACGGTATTAGTACTGATAGTGTCCTCTCCACATCTGTGTGTATTTTACTCCCCTCCCTTCAGGCAGTTCCCTCATGACTCATGTATGCTTTTTCTTTTTTTTTTTTTTTTTTTTGTATTTCCTGTACAGCGATGTATAACTTTGCAATTTGCTGAGTAAAATATGTTAGTGCTAGAACAAAATCGGACGCCTAGTGTTTACTCTAAATAGCATTTTTAAAGCAGTTTTATTTTGAAAAGTTCTTTGCAATCTTTTTTGGTGTTTTTTACATTACTACATGAATTAATTATTATTGTAGATCAATATCCCTAAATACACATTTGTATTATGGCAGGAATTCTATATACTCTGGCAGTCATGTACATGCTTACTACACATACTTTGCTTTCTCTTACAGAGTAAAATATCCTTGTATGGCCGCACACAGACAGGCCCATCACCCAGGGAGGCAAGGTTCAGCTTCTCAAGGTATATATTGATCTAAAAATTTATTTGCTTGGTTAGTGAGATTTACAAAGCTCTGAAGTTGGCTGGATACCGAGCTCCCGTTGAAAGCTGCTGGATTTCCTGACCTGAGTTCTGCAGTAAGACATTTAGCTCCACTTAGTAAACTTAAGTTCACTGCAGTTAATAGACACTCAGGACTACAGAGGTTCTTTTGTATGAGACAACAAGCATATGTAAGGAAGTCTTATCCAGGTGGGTGGTGCTCAGAAGTCATGTCACTGCTTGGTTGCTTAATAATGTGTTTCATTAAATCTGCTTTGCGCTGCCAATTTGAGTGGACGGCTGAGGAGTCACTTCACCGAGAGCTGGAAGGTGCTGGGCAATCAAGACCATGGTAGCAAC
Source organism: Charadrius vociferus (assembly GCF_000708025.1). NCBI lineage: Eukaryota > Metazoa > Chordata > Aves > Charadriiformes > Charadriidae > Charadrius > Charadrius vociferus. The sequence continues at coordinate 3,631,331 of NW_009648149.1, forward strand.
AGAGTGGTGTAATGAGAAGGATGAAATCTCTTAAGTGTTTGGACCTTGAATCGATAACAGACTGGAATAAACTCCAAGGGCAGGAGTCCAGTTGCTCCAGGTAGGCTTTTGTTCGATATGGCAGCGTGTCCTGACAGATCTCAAGTCGAGTGGCACGACTAGGGCTGTTTATTACCTACTGCTATTGCATTTCAATAAAAATCTGCCCTGTCAAGTGCATGGTTTGCGATCTGCTTTAACAGACATGATAAAAGACTGTTAATGTCCAAGGATTTTACAATCTGAGAATCTAATTCCACATGTACGAGTGTTGGGTGAGCTTCAGGTGTGCTAGGAACACCAGTGGTGACTTTGGAAGGCCAAGCTTCGGGTTTAAAGGTAGGCTTGTGAACGTTTACAGGCTCATGGTTTAACTTTCAGGTGCAGTAACTGAGTGAAGGAGGGAAGGGAGATGTTAGCAGACAGTATTTTTGCAGAGACTGGAAGCATACACAGCTTTTCACATGGCAGTTATGGGGCTTTGTTCTGTGTATTACATTTTGTTTGGCTAATGAAGTAGTCAACTCAGTTTTAATAGGTATAATGGTTATTTTAATCAACAAATGCATCTGCCGTACAACCAATACCTCAAGTAAGTACAAGACAGCAAAGTACCTCTCAGAATACTTAATCAGCACACGTTTGGAACAAACTTTGCCTGCCTTTTTTCCACTGCATAAGGTCTGTTTCAAAATGTGCCCCTTCAAAGAGGCTTCTGTGTCATCCTGTGATGAGTCTGTTGTGCAGCCCAGTAGATCTCAGTGTCAGGTCTTCTTCCTGGAAGTGTTTTGCTTTTTCTACTGGTAATTTCATCTCATGATCTATAAGCCTTATCCTGCTCTAAATAATTTCTCTCCTTTAACATACTCACAAATTGCTTCCTAATTCCTCCTCATGATTATTTTGACCAGACTACACATACTTCATTTTTTTATGTTTACTTGTAAGTTAGATCTCTCTGACTTCTAAAGACAAAGTTAATATAATTATCAGAGACATTCTGGTGGAGTGATCTTCAAGTTTGTCCTCTGTCATCTCTACAGAAAACTGTTCGTGATATACAGAACATGATATTTTTTAAACTAAATTTTATATTCATTAGAGCATCAGTTTCTGTTGATTTTAGTGTACTTAATTTTAATTCTGTGCCATCAAATGGTGATTTTGAGGTCAGTGCAGTTACAGCATTTTAGAATTTGGTCCTTGAATCTTGTTCTAATTTGTTTTTAACAATTGAAAAGGACAGGGGAATTTTCAGGTGGTTCTTGAGTAGAAATCAACAAGACGAAGAGAGGTGAAGTCAAGGAGATGAGGTTGTTTGGGTGGGAAGCCACAGGACAAGAAGTCGAGGACACGGCAGAGATGGGCTGCCCACACCAAATAATCAGACTGATTTTCTAATACAGGTGGCAGCAAGACTTGAACTGCCTTTGAACTGTACGAACTACAGCAGAAGTCAGGATTCATTCTCAGTATTCACTGTGCATTCCTGGAGGCGATTTCAACTCAGATGTCACAAGGTAATGTTGGGAGTATGAAATGAGGCCTCGTGATTAGCTAATTTCAACAAACCTTCCTAGGAAACCTGTTTTGTTAATGGATGGAGTGAAATCTTAGCTGCAATTCCATCAACTGAGTGTTTTTTTTTTAAATTTGGCAGTGCAGTCACACCCCTGCCTTTGCTTTCTTACACAGATACGCGTGCATACATCAACTGTAATTACAGCCTGGGTAATCATTGTATCTGAAGGTTTATGGCACACAAAGCTCTCCAGGCAATGTCACCACTCGGCATACCCAGCGCAGCTTGGTTAGCCGACTTGTGACTCAGCATTAAAAAATACCAGTGAAGCCATGATTTAGTTTTAGGCAGTAAATACAGGAGAAGCAGAAGCTCCCCTCATTGGGAAGCGGCTGCACCCACCAGCCTGACACAGTGCCATGCTGCCCGAAAGGCACCCGCGCAGCTCCATCTCAAAACCAGCCATCCAACAGCCTCCCTTCCCACCTGGAGAGCTACAGGAGAGAACCTGCAGCTTAGTGAAATCTCCTCTTTACCAGCCTTTCACCTTCTCAGATTTTTATGCACCCTCTTAAAGTACATCTCCCTGTCACTAGTTAATGCAGGGAAATTTTTCCAGCAGGAAAATGTTCTGTTTAAATGTAAGGAAATGGGGATTTTTTTTTTTCTGTATCTCTCCAAAAATAGAGCAACACCTAATTAAATATTTACGGCGGCTTAGCACACTCCATAAAGGAGCTGTTGTCTAGAAGCCTCCGAAGCTCCGGCTTCTTACAGTAAAGGAGTGTTTCAAATACAGGCCAAAGAGGGAGCAGGTGCAAGAGGCAGTAATTGCATACGTACGGTCCTGAGACTCTCAAACATGCAAGATTAAATTATGTCTAATACTATAGACTTCACAGCCATATGTTATAAAAATAGCTGTGCTGGGAAACTAGAAATCTCCACAGGCATAGCCAAAAATAACCATATGAAATGCCTAGAAAGAGCAGATTCCCTAGAGGTGGGATTTCTGGACTCTTGGAGGAAGTCACCAGTACAGAGCACTATCCCCTGCAGGAAAAAACCTCCACAACCTCTAGCTGTTGCTGAATTACAAAAATTATAGCAACTTCCAAACCCTGCATCCATATCAGCAATGGGCCTATAAATCTGTCAGGGTTCCCGTACTGTCAGAATTATTCTGTGAATTTTGTGAACGTTGTGCAGATTGTATGCAGACAATGCGCTCTTTCAGCAGTGTTGCCACCCCAGTCACAGGGATGACCCGGGAAAGGTCTGTACCCTACCCTGGGCTCTCTGCGGTTCACATTAGCGAAACCTATTTCGTTCTTGAGGAATACGATTCTGGGTCAGATGCCCTAGGGCAGGAAAGGTGAGAAAGCATTCACAAAAATGAGAATACTGACTATACCATGTCGAGACAGGACTGGCTTCAGGTAGAAGGAATAGAAATCAATACTTAGGGCTCCTACTGTTTGGTTCGTGCAAGCTCTGCCCCCTTTCACAACCAGAAATGCAGGAACAAATTCTCTGTCTCGCTTTACTACGCTGGGAAGGGAAACTGACTCTTCCCACAGCAAACAGCCTGAGACCTTCACAAACCTTAAACGATTCCTACTTGACAAGCTACATCTGCTTTCAGAGGATCATTTCATAACCCATTATTTAACTTCGATACTGTTATGTCAGTGCACATAGGAACAGTTTGACCACTGCAGAAACACAGTCCCTTTGAGAGCGGTACCTCTCCAGGGCTTTGCCTGGTTTCTAGCAGCTCAAGAGGACGAGTTTGTGCGATTTGACATCAGACCAAGGGGGTGAGGCAGCAGCAGAGCTACTGTCTCATATCAAGGCTGGGATCTTCTTCACTGGATCATGTTAACATGGATCACAGAGCAACTTCATGGAACAACACAGAGGAGAGCACCCAGGAGGGAGTCGGGGAGTTAGTCCAGCTCCAGTCTCTCCCATGTAAAACCTAGCCCAAAAGCTTGACTTGTGTGTCTGGTTTTTGACTAAAAAGCTTTAGATTAGGCATTCTTAAAGATGCAGACTTCAGGACAAGCAGGAAATAATGAATTAGAAATTGCTACGGTTCTGTAAATTCCATCGTGAAGCCTGCAATGAGCTCCTTTTCGTTTCAGCTTCCAAAAAGCAAACATCAGCCTGGAGAAGAGAAGGCTCCGGGGAGATCTTATTGCCGCCTTCCAGTACCTAAAGGGGCTACAGGAGAGCTGGGGAAGGACTTTTTACTGGGGCATGGAGGGACAGGACGAGGGGGAATGGCTATAAACTGGAAGAGGGCAGGTTTAGATTAAACATTAGGAAGAAGTTTTTCACTTTGAGGGTGGTGAGGCACTGGCACAGGTTGCCCAGAGAGGCTGTTGAGGCCCCATCCCTGGAGGTGTTCAAGGCCAGGCTGGACGGGGCGTTGGCCAACCTGGGCTGGTGGGAGGTGTCCCTGCCCATGGCAGGGGGGTTGGAACTCGATGATCTTCAAGGTCCTTTCCAACCTAAACCATTCAATGAGTCTATGATCAGCTTGGAGTTCTGATCCACAAACCATGACCTTTGTCAATGCACAAACCATGATGTGCTCCTTCGTGTTGGACAGTTTATCGGTTTTGAGATGGAGATGTATAGCTCCTGATACTGCAGGCAGTATGCAGTCTTAGCTGTCATTTATCTCTCTCTTAACTTAGGAGAAAACACAGTTGGCTGTGATCTATGAACTTCTAGAGCTGCACATGCATCTATTATACCTAAGAAAATAACAGTAATTACACCCATAATGTAGATATAAAGCAGTATAGTTCATAAGAATATAAATGTGTGGTTCTGTACACTGAAATTCTGCCAAAAGCAAGATGGTTCTGTGACCAGCTCTGAAACAGAACGTTTCTCCTCAAATCTCTTTGAAAGCTAAGTTCGTAGTGCAGAAAAAAATGATGTTGTGTAAGTGGTCTCATTGCATTGTTAGGGGTGTTTTCCCCAAATTTTGTCTCTCTATGCATATTTTCTTCCACAAGTCACAGCTTGCCGCTTGGTTGAATAGAACATATGGATCCACAGCTTCACCTGTAGCAGAGGCAGTGCAGTTTTGCATTATGGGCTGGAACTCAAAGGAGAAGCCAGGTGCTATATTGCAAGCTGTGATGAAAATACAATGAAATCTCTCCCCATCTCTGCTCTTAGGTCAAAATAACATCTCACAGAGCTGTAACTCACTTCTGGAAGCAGAGACAGGAGGAAACACAACCTGCATATTCTTGCACCATCTGCTGGTAGCATCTCTGTCGACAGACACACCTAGAACAGGTTTTATAATCCCTCTCAAACCTGGATGGATACATCCACATTTGGAGATGAGACCACCACTACAAAGCTTCAAGATTCAGGTGAGGATTTGCTTTTTTAAAAAAATCAAACCACAGTCGGTTCTCCATAGCAGAGCCATTTCTGCAAGGTTTTTAAGGAATTACGTAGCAAGGCCTCCATGACCCCCAGCGTAGCCACGTCAAGGTGGGAACTGAGGAGCCTTTTGTGTCCCTGCAGGGCAGGACAGACCAGCCTCGACCAGCTGCTGTTGCAGTCATCGGGAGCCAGAGCACCTGAAGAAGTGGTCTAGCCTCTCCAGCCCCATAGCCTGCTCTGCAGATGGTTGTGGTCGAGTGTCTCATCGCCCTCTGGGCAAAGCCTTTGGTGTGGACGGGTCTGTGCTGGCCCCGCAGCAGCGCTGTGCTGGGTCTTATCCCCATCACAGAGCCATTCCCTCCCAAACTGCTCAACTCCCTGCTGAAAATGCTCAGCTGGAGGATGGGATCCAGTGGTGCCTGTCATGTTCCTTGCCCATCCCAGCAACTTCATATACGTTAAAATTAAACACTGTGCCTTGTTACTGTCGAAGACATCGTAACGTGAGTGAAGTGAATGAGTCACTCCAGTAAAAGCTAAACTTTATTAGAGAGTTTATGATGTTAAGGTGTGTAGGAATAGATTGGTTCCTCCTTTCTGCCCCATCCCTTACTACAAGAAGGGACTGTAAGTGGTGGGGAGTGGTGTCAAAGAAAATGAATGCCTCCTTGTGCAGGCTGCAGTCTGCTGAGTTCACGGCTCCAAGGAGAGTTGGCAGTTTTCTAACAAGTCGGTGGGAGCCCTGCAAAGCCGAGGGGTCACATTTCACCTTTCAGGCTGGAGGATGGAACCGCAGGAGGCTGGGGAAATGGTCTTCTCTAGGTTTAGCTAATCGGGCGTATTATAGGTAGTGTTGTCCCCTGAGCCATCAGGCACTAAACCGGTATTAAAGCAGAGAAATTCCCAGCATGGTGGGTCAGTGTGAATTACTCAGACCATCACTTGGACCAGAGTGACAAATCCCATATGACTAAAAATCTAGAAAACCAAAGCTGGGGCAGAGAAGAGCTGAGCATCTCCCTGTTACGTGTGTATGTGTTGTCTCTCCTGTGAAGAGCTTCATCACAGTAAACCCAGGGTCATGAACATACACATGCCCACTCCGTGGGTCGCTGTCACACTCAGCTGTCGTCACCAACACAGGCACACCAGCCTGTGCTGCTGCCAGCTGGGTGAGGATGTGCAGGCAGAGTGGGCCTGGTCTCCTTCACCCAGAAATCAGAGCTGCAGCTGATCACCCTCAGTCCTTTATTGCTTTCCTCTAAAATCAAAATATTCCGTGTTCTTGGCACGTGGTAAAAGCCAGCGCTGTAGACACAGAGCCAAGGTGCTGAACGAAGGCGCTTGTCTTTATTGTGACCTTGGGTTGCTTTCAGTAAGTGTGGCAATTAAACAGCTGCTCTTTAAGAGACACATAAAGAGCAGCCGGTCGGCAATACATATGGCACGTAGGGATATACATCCTGTGTGTGTTGCAGAGCAGTGCCAAACAGAGCTCTCGTCCTCTCTGAGTAACCCTCTTGTTTGGGTGACCTGTTGGTACGTGGGCATGGAGCTGCATGCAGGCCAGTTTACTCTGCCTCTCGCCCAGCTGCCCTGCAGACATACCCTTTGTCGTTCCTGCAGAAGCCCAGCGCTAGCTAAATCCATGTTCTGCCTAATATATTTCTTCTACTCTCTTTTTAGTGCAGAAGCAGATGAAATGCCATCACACCCTAATAGGTAAGCAGTAGTCAGGGACTGGGATGACTGATAGAAGACAGAACAGAAAATACAGCCATGAAAGTAGATTTATAGAAAAATTATAATTGTGCTTTACAAGATATATGTTTAACTGAAATAAGAATTTCCCATTCTGTAAGTAGATTTTGGGTCTATAAACGGATGTCTGAATTCCAGCTATGGCTGCGCCAGTGCTGACTGCACTATAAGCAATAGCATTTCTTGTTTATGCTTGCAAAGACATAGCAATTTCTTTTAGGCAACACAACTGTAGCAAATTGATTTGACAGGCAAGTTCACATGGTTTGATGTGAACATTGCAAGACTGATCCATGTGTCAGAAGAAAATGAAGCATTTTCCGTAACTATCTGGGGATCGCTGGATGTGGTCAGGACAGCACGAGGCTGGTGGCACAAGGTTGGTTCTTGGAGGCTGCATCTTCTCCTCCCTCGCACAGAGGTTGCATCTACCCTCCATATGTTCTCCTGCCAGCATCCAGCTGGCTGGGGTGCATAGGGAAGCACAAACGCTTGGTTTGGCGTGTGAAAGGGGGCGCACAGTTAAGGAAACCTTTTGGGTGTTTTTAAGTATTGCGATAATCATGGCAAAGTCCACAAAATCTTCCCAAATTGAGCTACCTCGTTAGGTCGATATTTGTATTCCTGTACCACCCAGATACTTCTTGCAGAAGCATTTTGCCCCGTTCATGCTACTGTCCAAAAAGTGACCGTGGTGGGCCATGGCCATGCGAGCCACGTGTGGGTGGATGGGGCAGGATTTTAGCGTTCGTAGCCCATACAAGGCAGCTCCTGCGAGCACAGCGAAGGGGGAGCAGTTTTCAGAGAGTCTACAAAAATGGATGTTGGCACGAGCGTAACATCGTATAGAACAATAGTGATTTTGTACTGCGTCTCCAAAAGGACTCGATCACATCAGCCGCTGGCCTCGTCACTACAGGCTCTGAACACGACATCAGTTTTGTCTTCCTCCCAGCACGGGGCAGGAACCTCACCCCGCTCCTGCCTGTCTGCTCTGGGGAGCTGCAGGGAGAAACCCCACTGCAGAGCAGGCGAGGGCAGCATCTCCAAGTGGAATTCATCCCACTGCCGGAGGGAAACCTGCTTCCCCAGGGAGTCCCTTCACCATCCAAACCACCATCCACCCTCAGAGGGATTACAGCCAACTAGGAAGGTCTGGTGCCTGTCTTAAAAATCGCACATAAGAAAAGTTAAATCGGGTGGTGAAAGACCGTAGGAAACCACATTGTTCTTGTTGTTCTTTTCCCAACTTGTATTGACCTTTGAAAATGAGACCACTTTGATCCCAAACTGGTGGCAGCCCTTGGGCGGGATTCGACTCGCAGCGTTTTGGGCAGCAGGGCTGACCTCTTGCCGTGGAATTTCACCTAGTAATTTCTGCGGCAGCAAAAAAATCTTCCGAGCGGGCTGTCTGGCTTCAGAAGTAAATTTAAGTGCCTGTGGCTTCACAAATAAACATTCTGAAAGCGCTTAATGACTCACAACCTCGCCTAAGAATAGCTGAACTTTGCAAGACCGAAACACATAGCGGAGAATTCGGCCTCTGACACTGCCCGAGCATGGAGCTGACGGGTGCGGTGGGAGAGGGTGCGTCTACACCGCGGCTGCATTCCTGGTGTCCCCTCCCGGCTCCTGGCAAGCTGCGTCTCGGAAGCTTCTTCGGCCATTGTGTGCAACAGGCACCTCGGAGCTCTCCTCCACGAATTCACCTAAGCCAATTTTAAACAATTTATCGTGTTTCATTTATACTCGCAGCAAAGTACTCCTCATTTATCCTGGTTGTTTGAAAGCGCTGTTATTCTCTTGGATTAAAGAGGGGGGTTGCAGAAGTTTTATGCGTATACATGTTACACTTCGGAGCGCCTAACATTTCATAGAAGAGAGATTCTTTGTCTTCAAGTTATCGAGCAAGTAAAACCTCAGTGACTGAAAAGGGGAACTGATTTTGATTCTGTTTGCTCAAAAGTGGGTTTTTTGGTAGTCGTTGCTTTTCTGGGGCGCGCTTGCAGAAGTGTGTGCTGTGAGCTGCCACCGCTTTACTTCTTATCCCCCCCCCGCACACTTCTTAGCGCTTTATTCTAACCTCAGGAAAAACAGAACAAAACACGAGTTCAGCTGCATGTCTGCAACCACAAGAGCTTCCTGTAGGTGCCCAAAGTTTCTGTTGCAAAAGGCTCGTCGTTGTCATTAAGGCTCGGCTCAGGGATCGTCATGGCTTTGGGGATGAGCCTAAGGGACAGGTAGTGGTTTAGCTGCACTGTCCCAGGAGCAGCAGGAGAAGGGCTGTGCCTCGAAGGCCATGACTGCACATCAAAGTAGGTTTGTTGTTCAGGAACGGGAAAAGAAAATAATGTAGGAGTTGTCTCCTGCCTCCGCCAGCCGGTAATGCCAGAAAAAAAGTCTTTCCGATGTCATGGTCCCTCTCTTTTGGGCCCTGCCAAAATCACCTGAGCAGGGGTTCTCCTGATAGCATGAAGCCCGCAGGCTCCCTGGAGACACACTTTTCCCTCGATTCTTTGATCCGTTGTTAAAATCGTCAGGAAATGTCTTCCTCTCATTCAGCACCCGAGCCTTTCCCGTGGGAGCGAGGGCGGACTGAGCTGAGCGCTGACCCCGCTCTGATTTACAGCATTTCCCACCCACCTATTTGGGTTCCTCTGGAAGGATGGGGAATCACAGCAGGCTGCATTCGGCCCGCTGGATGCTGAGTCCACAGCCCCGACGGAGGACACGGGGCCACCCCCAGCATTGCCGGAGCCGCTGCTCTCCCACGCTCCAGAAGACCCGGCAGCGGGGCTGGGGATCGCCTCTCTATCTCAAGTCAAGCGGAATCAAAAGCTTCACCTAAAGTTGATGGTATTATCACAGGTCACTAAACTACTGATTTCTGCCTGTCCCCAGAGCCTGGAAAAGAACTGTCATTACACCAACTCACGGGTGGGTGACGAGCGCGTAAATGACACGGGGGAAGGCACACGAGAAGGCTCAAAACCTAAAACTAAAATGGCATTTTTTTGATGTTTTCCACGCGGCCGCAGTAAGGTACGAGGGAGCGATGTAAACCGGACCGCGTCGAAGGGCTGAGCAGAGAACAGCTGGTACAAATACAGCACAAGTTCTGCAGCCGCGGCCCGTCCCCGCAGATTTCCCCTTCCCGCCGCTCTTGATGTGCATCTGTGCAAACAGGATGAGCCAGAAAAGTACAAACAAAGCATTGAAAAGAAGAACGGGGGCACAAGACCGCACTCATAAGGAAAGAAAATACAACAAAACGGCCCCAAAA
>NW_009648149.1:3641967-3649421 GCF_000708025.1 Charadrius vociferus
TGGGGAGAGGGCAGGAAGGCTCCGAGCCCCGACGGGACCCCCGGATGTCACCGTGTGAGGGCTGGGAAGGGCCCCCAGGCCGCAGGCGATGTGGCGGAAGGCACCAGGATCCCAGAGCAGCCAGAGCTGCATTTAGTCTCAAAACTCAACCATAAAAACCTCCCCAGCTGTGAAGATGTGGTTGAGCCGAGCCCCAGTCCAGCCTCCACAGCCAAGCACAGTCTCAGACAGCCTCCAGCCTCTCCCCATTTTCTTGCCGTCTTTCCAGTCATCCGGACACAGAAACTCTTGGCACCGTAACTCATTTCTGTCCCTAGCGAGGTTCATGCTTTGGTTCCCTGAGCCGCGGGTCCCATGGGGCTCGGCTGCAGGTCTGGTCCGGCTGCCGAGCGGGGCCAGGCTGAGCTCCGGCTTTCTGCATCCTCGGTGGGGCCGAGAGAGGGGCCGCTCCAGCAGCGCGTTTGGCAGCGAGCGGAGGGACGGGCAGTGCCTCTCCTTCTCAGGCAGCATCGCCTTTCCTCCGCAGCGGCCGCTGCCAGGGCATTTCTGAGCAACCCAACTCTGCCGGGACCAGGCGTGTCCCGTGCAAGCAGTTTCGTCAGCTCCCAGCGTTCGGCTTGTGGTTTCTCGCAGACCTAAGGCAAAGACTTGACAGGCTCTGACTTTGCTTTGGGAGAAACCAGAGTGAGTGTGAACAGGGAGCTGCCGCACCGGGGTAGAACATTGCCTGAGATTTGTGTAGAAGAGGCTGGATAGTCCGTGCGAGGATCAGTGACGGCAGAAAGTGAGTTAAATAGTCTCAAATACAAGTCTGAGTAAGTTCAGGACGGGGGAAATCATGGTCTGGATGCTGTGGGTATGATGTTCGCTGTTCAGAGATGGAAGCGGGACTGTACCATGCAGGGTTCTCATTTTCCTCACAGCTCTGGGATGCGCCACCACTGGGACTCCTTTGTCCAGAGGCTAAACCAGAAATTAAATATTTTAGCTGTGTGGCCCAAATGAAGGCATTGAGCACCCGAAAACATGGCACGTGCAGGGTAAGGATAGCGACTGCAGCGAAGGGCAGAGACAAGAGTACAAAATAATCAGCATTTTGCAGTCTTCCCGGTGTTTTGTGTTTGATTTGGGATGGACTTAATGGGAAATGCTGATTTCTTAAATGATTCCTGAAATGGCAAATCAGAGGAGGGAGACCATAACCTCAGGTTTATGGTTGATTATTTGTCACTTTGACTGTAATATTTTAAAAATAAATTTATGTGCTGAAGTGACAGCCAGCCTGATGAGCAGCGACCTGGTTGGGGGAATCTGTGGTTGAGGAGGGATCGGTTTATATATTTATTTAAAATAATTCTGCAACTGGAAGATGAGATGGGGGGAGCCTGTTGCTGCTGTGGACTCTGCCAGTCTCCCGGTGCAGTTTCCAAACCACTTGTGAATAGGAAAACCAGGGCCACGTTCGGCTCCTTTCCGGAAGGTCTGGTTATGGAGAAGGTTTTGTCTCCCAGGTGCAGAAATCACCCCCTCATGCAGCGTTGGGGCTGTCCCGTTCCCGCAGGAGCTGGTCAATTAGGTGTCACAAAGTCTCCCTTCGTCCTCAGCTAACCAAAATACACCCCCCACCCCACCCCTGCTTCATCTTTAATTGCTGCCGAGCAGGAGTGCGCCGTTGCTTCCCGTCAAACAGCCTCTGCGCCCCTCGTCGTGGGCGCGTTTTGGGAGGAAGAGGTTTGGTCTCAAAACATCCTTCGCATCAGGAGCAGTTTTGAGATTCCGCGAGATGACCGGGGTTAGATGAATACAAGCTCATTCACAAGCTCGTTGCCGATTCAGGTCCCTCCTCCCTGTGGTTTTACAGCTGCCAAATATTCTGAAATTTTATGTATGTTACACAGCAATTCTTGGGTCTTTTCAAGGAAGGTTTGGGAGCAGCACCAGGGATGAACATGGCCCCATTTGTTTGAGAAAAAAGTAAATACAGAAAGTTAGTGTATTTTCCATTCTGTGTCCCGTATGACAGGGGTTACGTGACCCTGCCTTGCTCAAGAGCAGCGAGATGCAGATTTCGGTCAATAAAGCCCTGACCCTGGCGTGGGGGGCACGAAGGAGCCCGTGGCTCAGGGCAGAAATCCCCAACCGTGCACATTCACACGCTGCCGGCGCTAGGGGAGAGTGGTGGGGAGGAACTGGCTGCAGAGAGCTCCTTCTTCAGCCCTATTTATTTTAGACCTCGGTGGAATTAACGTTTCCGATGCTGTGCCTTGGGAAGCCTCAAGTCCTGCACATCCCAGGGTTTAAACAGCACATGAAAAAGCAGTTATCGTCATTATTATGATAACATACTGCCAAAATGGACAATTTGGTGGAGTGAGAAACGTGAAATATGGTGAAAAACCCACCCGCACGCAGTGGCTCCTGTCTTGCAAATGTGATTATCTTCAATTCATGATTGCAGCCGGTTCCTCTGTCCATCAGGGTTGAACATGAGTCTTGGCGCCAGCGAGAAAGCTGAAAGTACACCAGCAACATGCAGCCTGAGCTTGGGCAAAAAACTGGAGGAAAGCTCCTGTTTCCTAAAACTTCCCCATACCTACTCACCCAGGTTGGGAAACGCAGCTGCGGGGCTCCCAGCATCCTCGTGGAAATCACTGACAGAGGAGGAAGGCAGCACCTCCATCTGCTCAGCGATCCAAATCAACGTGGAGAGTGGTTTCAGGTGGCCTGAAAATGAATTACTCCTGTTTGAAGAGGTTTTTAATAATGTTGTGTGATCAGTCTGAGTCATATTGGCTCAGGCCAGAAATTGATATAAAAGGGTCCCGTGTCTCCGTGGAGGACTCCCCAGGGAAGAGGAGAAAAATAGCCATCATGAGAATAGGGCTTTCCTAAAATCACCTGAAAGTCCCGCTTTTTGCAGGACAGGACCTGTGTTGATGATGAGACCTTTATCGGAGTCAGACAGGACAGAGCCTGAATCAGCTTTCACAACCACAAATGCACTTGAGAGAGATTTCTCAGGCTGGTGGGTTTAGGAAGCCCCATTTGTGCATTGGGGTGGGTTTTTCCACTTCCGCAAACTCTGGTGTTTCATCTCTCCGTAAGCACCAAGGGGACTGGCCATGGCACAGCACCCTTCCTTCCTTGCGCTGCCCCATCCATCTCATGTCTCAGCAAGCGGCCAAGCAAGAGCAAGGTGGAAGAGCCTTTCCCAGCAAGCTTTCATGGTTCACCATCCATACCCAGCTTCCAAAAACACCCGAAGGATCCTGTTTTTCTTTAGGAAACGGAGACATTTCCATCCCAGCTTAGGCCAAAGCTCTGGCTCTTGAGTGGGATGAGTGCAGGAACCCCAAGGATGCACCAAGCCTTGGCCAAGCCAAGGACAACCCTGTAGTCATAAAGTTGCTACCAGCGTCTTTGACCACGTGGAAAGCAAAGCTTGACCTGTCCCAAGGTCAAGGAGATGGAAAACAGCAGCTTAGAAGAGACCAGAAGCCAAAGGAGGGCTTCATTAGTTCCTCTTCCCCTGAAAATTTGTGGGATTAAGGCAAAAAAAGTAAACATTAGAAATGAGGCACTTCAGATTTTTGTCTGCCTTCTGACTGTGGAGCGCCTTCAATTCATGGCTTTAGGTGGTTTTTCTGATTGCCTGGCTCTGGGAAAGGAGATTCTGGGGAAAACACCACAGTTTTCAAGGCACAGGATAAAATCAAGAGAATCGTCCAAAGGTTTTATAAGACTGTGGTTGGAGTGAGCTGAAGGTCAGTTGGAAAAGAGGTTATCAGAGGAGGGGATGAATGTGATCGTTTTCCCCTCCCGGTAAGCCATAAAAGAGGGCGAGAGTTTGGATATCTGATACCTCCAGGTCTCGTCCTGCCCCGTCTCTAATGGAAATGCTGGCAGGAAGCTCACCGCATTTATTAAACAGCAATAAGCAGCTTTAATAAAATCAGTATCCGCACAACTTTATTACTGCCATTTGAAAAGATGCCTGAAATGGCTGTTTAAGTACCGCTGGACACCGAGGGTTGCACAGTTATGCTGAAAGCGATTGTCTTCTTTATTAAGTGGTACTGGGTTAATTATTCAGTTTTTTTGTGAACCCGCCGCTCTCTCAAACCCCCGTGAGGCTCCACATGCCTCCAGGATGTTTTCCATACGAGCAGCCCCCGGCTCCAGCCCCATCCAGCCCTTCCGCTGCTTCGTGTAAATAATTTTGCGGAGAGGGTGGTGGCTGGCGGAGGGTGGGAGCCCAGCCTGGACCTCTCCATCGGTGCGACCACGAGCTGGTGGGTTGCAGAGGAAGCTCATCCCTCTTGAGCACGCACAAACTGCTTCCAACTCCCATATCTCCTCTTGAGAAGCTGAGGGAGCTTCAGCCTGGGGTGCAATAAAACGCTGGGGGCAGCGCTGTAGGCTACCCATCGCCGTAAGCCACGTGCCAAAAAGTCATCTGCTGGCCCTGGGATGGAGGGTGAATTTTAAATAGGCACCTGGACTGTGCTGTGTTTCGCTTTCAGAGGGCTTTAAAGATTTATGTCCCTTTTCTCATCATACCTTTTTACCTGCTGCCTCCACCACCGCTGCTCTTCCCGTACAGCAGCTTGTTTTACATCCTCAAATCTGGTCCTGCTCCACTTTGGGATGCGCAGTTGGGTAACACCAACGCAGAGGGATGCCTGCCCAGCAAGCGCGGTGCAGAGCCATGCATGGCTGCGGGCTGCGTGCCGGGCTGGGATGGATCCAGCTCACCTGCTCGACTTTCTGGACGCAGATGGGTTTAGAGCAGCAGGCTTCCTGGGGCTCAGGCTGGTCTCCCCACTTTAATTTTGGGTCTTCTCAGCTGCCTTCTGCCCCCCGCCAGTCAGCACTGACCAGCCCAGCGTGTGCCCCCACCAGCTCAACTCCTTCAAGGGATGCTGTGGGGCGCGGGGCTGCTGGCAGTGATGGTTGCACGGTGCCACATGCACCAGGAGGGTGGTGGTTGGGCTCCCGGGATGCAGATCTCTTACAGCAGAAACCCTGTTTGCTCTGACTTTGGAGGGGGGCCAGAGGAGGCCACGAAGATGCTGTGAGGGCTGGAGCCCCTCTGCTGGGAGGACAGGCTGGGAGAGTTGGGTGTTCAGCCTGGAGAAGAGAAGGCTCCAGAGAGACCTTATTGTGGCTTTCCAGTACCTAAAGGGGCTCCAGGAGAGCTGGGGAGGGACTCTTGATCAGGGAGGGGAGCCATACGATGAGGGGGAACAGTTTTAAACTGAAAGAGGGGAGATTTAGATTGAATATCGGAAAGAAATTGTTGGCTGTGCGGGTGGTGAGCCCCTGGGGCAGGTTGCCCCGAGAAGCTGTGGCTGCCCCATCCCTGGAGGTGTTCAAGGCCAGGTGTAAAACCTCATGACAACTTCTTTCAATGCAAACGAGGACTTTAATCTGCTTTTATTTAGTTATTTATTTATTCCCACAAAGTTTTCAAATATCTTTTTTTCCTCCTGGAAGGAAACTCCTTCCTGTGCCTGTGCCAGCCGGCAGCCGATCACAGCCCACCGCCGCACAGCGGCGATCCCACCCGTGTGGATGTCCCCAGCAGACTGGAAATGGCTTATTTTTCTTCCTTTGCAGTGAAAACAGAATTGAAAAATCCGTACAACAAATATTCCCCGAGAGGCTATATTTATTCCTGGTATGTCCACTTGCAATAATAGCTGGGCTGGTTGTTGTGCAATCCAGCAGACCGCCTGGATGGAGCAGGTTTGGGTGTAACCCTTTGGGTACCGAGGGCGAGCTCCGTCCATGGGCCATGGGTCTGTGCGGGACCGTGCGGCGGAGGGGAGCGGGGGGCGCCGGGTGAAGCCCAAACCTGCCCTCCTGCAGTGATTCTGCCTGGGAAAGGGAGAGAAAGCAGCCGCTTTGCCCATCAGCCCTGCGAGCATCCAAGAAGGGCAGCGGTGGCCATGGCAGGGACTGACAGGATGACTTCTGCGCCGTTTCGTGGCCGTCTGTTTCCTATCATCCGTGGCAGCAGCCTGCAAAGCGAAATCCCCCCCGACAGCTGGTGTATAACGTAAAGCAGCAGCAATTTTAGGCCATGACCTCAGTCCTCACGCTTGCGGGGTGACCTCGGGCCGTGCCCAGGTGAAACCCTTCCCCATTTCCCACCCTGCGCCGGCCCCGGTGGGTGAAGCTGTCAGAGGCTTCATAAGCTCCAAGCACCACCCCATAATTAATTAATTTGCATGTTTAGACTCCATCCATTCAGAGTTCCTGCTTAAAAGCTTATTTAGGGGGACACGGACTTTAAGACCTTCTTCAGGTCCACGGGGATTACATCTGGGAAAAACTGTAGGTCTTATGTGTGTAATTGCAATAAGGAAATGCTCCAAATAAAAGCTTCCTGCTGGGTCTTTCCAGTGGGAAAATGCAACAATTCTTTTAGGCTTACTTTAAAATCAGCGCCATATAGAAATATGTATGTTTTTTCCATCATGCTGCTTTGTCGAGCAACAGAATACGCTCAGAAAAGATGCACAAGCGTAACTAAGCCAGAAGGATTTGACAGAAAATAAGCCAATGTCCTCTTAAGTTCGTTTTGAACCCCAAGCTCAGTAATTCCTTGTGAAAGCAGAAAGCCATCAACACCGAGTCACGGCTCCGTGTGGTGTGGGATGCAGGAGCCGCGTGGGAAAGGCGGTATTTAATGGGAAAGGCGCCACTGAACCAGCTGCTGAAATCGGGGGGGTGGGTGTTATTTTTCATTCCTGGGGTAAGAAGTTAACCCACCTGTGCCTTGGGGAGCGCTAGCAAGGATGAGCTGCTGCCATTTCTGTACGCGTCCAGGCTATTTTGCTTCTGCAAAGGCAAAACTTTTCTGCTTTTCTTCAAACTTAATCTGTTAAAGTTACATGTAGTAGCTGCAGGAGCGCAGTGAGCTGCAGGAGTGCCAGCAGCTCTGTGCTGCAGGCAGAGAGTAATGAGATGTGTTTTTTCCTGCTAACATGAGCATTTTGGTTGCGCTGCTTGTTAAGCGATGGAAAAGATGCTGGCGCCGCTCCGTGATGTGAGTCCCTGGCGAAAGGCCTCGACAGAGCCCCCAGGTCCCAGCGGGATGTCTCTGCTTTCCAGGAGTTTCTTTCCCGGCCCTGGAAGAGGTTCACAGCCCGGCTGCGGGGCCGGGGGAGCCGGGCAGGGTCTGAACCCCTCTGCCTTTGCAAAAGTGAAGTTGTTGCAAGTTCAGTGCAGAGGCTGAGGGTTTGTTTTTTTTTTTTTTTTCTTGCTGTTGCCAGCCTGGGGGTGCAGCAATCCAGGATGCCCGACAGCAACCCCCACGCGGGGGCTTGGGACGGGCTCTCTGCCCATCACTGAGCCGCACAAAAGCACGCTGTGTCTGCTCTGCAAGCTGCCCCCATGCCTCGAATTTGAAGTTTGCATTGCTAACCCTGCTGCAAAGGGCTGGGGCC
>NW_009648149.1:3649444-3701621 GCF_000708025.1 Charadrius vociferus
AGCGCCCAGCGCCTGCCCATCCCCACGGCACGGAGAGACACGCCCGGCCGCCTTCCCGCCGTCCCCCGTCCTGTTCAGCATCCCCTGGGGACGCGGCGGGGCGGATGGATGGGAGCGACGTGAGGGGCTGGAGCTACGGGGAGAAGGGTAAAGGGCCGAGGGGCTCTTTCTGCTCCACGCGTGGGAACGGGGCTTCGGCAGGATTAATTCCGGACATTGAGACCTTCTGCGGCTTCTACTAACGATGCTGCCTTCTAATCGCGGCAGCCGCTTGCGTTTCCTCGGGAGAGGCGCTCAGCAGAATAACTAATGCGTTCAGCCTGGGAGGTGCAGCATGCGGAGGGCGAGCTCCGGCGGCAGCCTGCAGCATCAGGTATAATACAAACCGTGTCGTTAATAATTGACTGTCTTTTCAATAATCTTTCCTGATAAGGGAGGCAGCCCGCAAACAGCCCAAGCAGCGCTTGGCATTTTGTGTTTTATGGAAAAGTTATCTATGCTCTGGAAAGTAACTCATTTTTGTACAGCAGGCTCGAACTGTCCTCGGAAAGGTCATACGAGAGCAACGGGCTGCTTTATTAGAAAATTAACCCCTCTTTTGTGCTTCTTGGTTTAAACTTGTGTTTGCTTTCTGAGCAAGGTCACTGCTCAGCTGACCAACTTTTTAACAACTGGAAAAGGCATGTTTGCTGCTCCGAACCCTTCGCTGCTGGCTCTCATCACGGGAAAAGATGCTATGGAGGGAGGCAAGCGCTTCTGCTCCCCGATGGGCTTGTAGGTGGGAGCATGAGAAGGTAACACAAGATGCTTTTGTAACGATAGTTTTTCCTTTCACCACAAAGTGCTAAAGCCATTGCTGCAGTGCAGGAGAACAGGACAGGCAGAGCTCAAAAACCCGTTGTGTTATAGCTAATGAGACTGTGCTAACGTGCTGCTCAGCGGGGATGAATTATCTTCTTATTTATAGGCACAGGGTTAAATGTTTCCAATTTAAAATTACTAGCAAGATGCTCTCGGAGAATGAAATTCATATATATTTGTCTTTGTGGTTCAGTTAATTTGTTCTTTAAATCTTCCGGGGTGTAATGCTGCTCTCCTTTCTGCTGGCTGTGCTGGCTGGGGGAGTGGGCGGGCGCTTACATCGCCTGGCAAGTGGGACAGAGTAAAAGAGGGGTTAAATGTGGCTGTAAAGAGCCAGTGTTTGAGACAGGGCTAGTTAAAAAGACAGTACACTGTCCCTGCAGATGGGCTGCCCCAGGGAATAAAACCACTTCACCCTGTGTTGTTGCCTTCTCATGTATTTGCCTTCTTGATTTCCATTTCTGTACCTATTTATTCCTGCCTTGAGAAAAGCAATGTAATTTCATGCAAGGTAAAAATCAGCAATGCCGTGCGTGTGGCGACGTCGCCTGCCTGGAAAGGAAAATAAGTATTCTTCAGTTTTATTCAGTAGAGGAAAACTCAGCAAATATAGAACCCAACAGAGGGTCAGCATAACCGGTATTATTAGCAGGATGGGGAACCACCTAAAAGTACTGTGCTGCCCCGAATTGTGGGCTGGACCCTGGGTGTACAGGTACGCTTCTTTTGGCAGATCACTTAAATTTTTTTTTAGCTCATTTTTATTAGAGATTGGCATCAGACAGCACCCGTGGGGTCCAAGGAGCCGCGGTTTTGGCTGAAAGCCATCCACCCCACGCCTGAGCTGGCCCGAGGGGGCGGCAGGAGAACATCAGCAAGCTGGTCGGGTACATTCAGCATCCCTTTACGAGGCGATTTTGAAGTAGATTGGTCAAAAGAGAAAAGTCATAGTATCATCTTGGGCCGCAGAGTTGGGACCCAGCCAGCTCATAAATGAACCAAATGGATGTAATTATCTAGATATTAAACGGCATCCTATTCACTGGCTTTGCCCCCTGTCTAAATAAATTACTTAAAAGAGTGAAGTGTAGCTGGTCAGACTGTAGATGGGATCTATAATTGACTGTAATCAAAAAATTAAAAAAAATATTTGAGAAAGAGGTTAGCATTCGTTTTGGCATGTGCTGTTTATTGGCAGAAGGAGACAGAAGAAATTACCTTTTATAGAAGTGCAGTTAATTGGAGAGCACGTCAGGAGGCCACTGGTCAAGGTGTTTCAGAAGCTCGCGTGGTGTTGGGTGGGCATCAGTGTTGCTGTCTGGCTGCATGAGCATTGAGGAGGTACCAAACCTGGAGGAGCTTTTGAGAGTTTAGATGTTGTCCTTGGGTTGGGACCCTCCCAACTTTCCATCGGGGCTGTACATTGACAACAAAGACGTCTACCTCATTGACGGAACTAATTGTTTCTTTAAAAGGTTTTGATCTTTCAAAATATCTGCCCTATGATAACAATGCAGCAGGATTTTACTTTGCTTTCCCACTGGTGTTTCTTGTAGTTAAACCATGTCAGTGCTTTTAGAAGAGAATATCTATATATCCTAATCTGTAGTGCATATCCAGTTATCTTGCCAGATAAGCTGTTGTGGGATCACCTCTGTCCAGGAAACAAATTAGATACTTGAAGGAAAATCCTAACCAAGCAACCTACTCTCCAAGAAACCCCCACTTTTTCCCCTGTAACAGGAATTAAAAAACAGATCTTCTCGCTCTGAGCAATGGTGCCCTTCTCATGCAAGTCAGGAAGCCTCCTACAGTGATGTCCAACTGCCTCAACCTCCTTCGCCCTTGCCAGCCTCCTCCACGTGTCTTTCTAAAGGGCATGGAGGAGAGAAGCTTCACCAAGGACTTTCCTGGGTTGTTCCCAGACTTAATCTCCTCTCATGCGCCAGGCGGGTCTTACCTGCGTCCACATGATGGGAAAGAGCTGGAGGGCGATACAGACCAGGCTGGATGGGAAGTTCACGATGTAGGCTGTGGTAGATCTCCACCTGAAGATCTTCCCTGATATGAAAGCATTGTATTTTAGTGCCATTTGGCAAAGGGTCTTTATAACGGTATGGACATGCTCTGAAATAATGGGTTTCATTTGAACAAGATTTAACATAAATTTTGAATCTTTGGTTGTTATGGATTTTTTTTAAAAAAAGGTGACAAAACAGTCATTTCTGTGCATAGTTTATATCCTTCGCTGTTTTCGGAGATGTTATATTATGTTGGCTATATCCAGCTTACAGGAGTCTATGAAGAGTCCCTGTGCCATCTATCTCAAGCCCAGTAGAAATGATCCTAAACATCTCTCCTTTCTCTTTTGCAGTCACAACCGTCTGTAATGCAGGGGATGTTTTATAAGAGCCAACTACCTGGGATGTGTCTGTGAAGCACGAGTTGTTGCCACTGGAAAAGGCGCTATTGATTTAAGCAGCTTGAAAGTGCTTAGCAGACACAGTTGGGCTGCAGAATATGGGGAATAAGAGGGGGGCAGCCTGTGAAGAGGTATAAGGCTTTAAGGAGAGATTAAGTTTGCATAATTGAGCTTTTTTTTAAATTAAAAGTGTCTGTTTCTTTTTTTCAAGGGTGAAGCGACTCATCTGCCCTAGCGTGTCAGAGGATGCTTAACTGACGGCCTGATTAGACCCCACCATGGAGAAGACAGATGGTATGGAGGCGACGGGATGTTTGTTTGCTCATTTGTTTCCTGGAAAAAAATACCCCAACCAACCCCTGGAGTAATTTCCTTACCAGAAATACTGTAAATAACCTGTTTTCTATAGATACGAGCTCAGGCCAGGAGATGAAAAATGCATCGTTCATGTATTATGCAGACTTCCTAAACCGCAGCAAAAACATGGTCACAGCTCTCAGTGCAGTTCCTATTTGTCCTCCCGTCCTCTGCAGTGCGTAGATGGGACAGATCTCCTCCGGTCCCACCGGCCGGGCTTTCCCCTCGTGCTGTATTCCCCTGTGTGACGTTTTCCCTCTGTCATTCCTCTGACTTTCACGTGCCGCTTCCCATGAGAAAGGCGGCTGCATCTCGGTGATGCTCTGTGAGGAGCGGCACCCAAAAGCTGTGCCAAATTCTCCTGGTCCCCGCACAGCTGCTGTACCAGGATGGAGAGAGAGGGAGCAGCCGCGAAACGTACCTTCTCCTGGTCGAGCTGCTCCTCCTCCTCCTTGCAGAGCACGGCGTGTTTGCTTGGAGGTGCAAAGCAGCCCAAACCACGGTGATTTCAGGGACTTGCCACATAAAGAAAAATGAGCAATGATGCAGGGGGTTAACTATTTAGACCCTCAAGGCTGAAATTTGGGGGCCGTGAATTTTTGCAGGCTGGATCTGACTGCATGAAGGTGTGTTAAACCAGGAGGCTGGGGCTGCACGGCCGGAGCCGCGCGGTTTGCCTGCGACGGCTGGGTGGGCAAACACACCGTCACGCATTTCGTGGTGATTTTCCTCAATTAAAAGCCGTGCTGGGTGCCGTGCAGCCGGTCACCTTGGGAGGCACGTGTTTCGCATGGCTGCGGCTGTATAAGGCAGCCCTGGCTGGCGCTGTCTGGGTCCGGCCTCTGCCCGGTGCTCTATCCATCATTTTCAAGGAATTAATTTGTGACCTGGTGTTTGCAGACAAAACGACGCGATGATTTGCCTGCTTGGCGTGTGCGGTGCTACCTACGCCACTGAAAAGTTAAAACCAAACCAAAAGCCTTGAAAAATGTAATTGTCACAGATTGGCTCCACCTTTGTTTTCTGAGCTGGATTTATTATACATCAGGCAGCTTTTTATACTTATGCAGACACGTAGCTCTGCCTGCAAAACCTGCTGTTTGCTTAATTGCCAATTAGAGCCATGATTTCAGCAAATTTTTGGCTTCCTCAGTGCAACAATTACCTGATTCACCTCTGGAAAACCGTATCGGACCTTTGCACGTGTTGCTGCGTCTCTGCGCAGCTTCACCATGAGCCTCCGCAGTGCCAAGCTGCAGCCCCCCGCCTGCCCGAAACTGAGATGACAAAAGCAGTAACATTTTTTCCCCTGCTCCGAACGTCTTTTTTTTGTTAATTTTTTTGTTGTCTTCAAAATCCAATTGTCTCTTCTTTGGGTTGTTTCAGCAAATGGCCAGCCACCCAAGCCCGACGGGGAGAGGGAGCCGCCCCGCAGCCTCCCCTACTCGGTGGAGACGCCGTACGGCTTTCACTTGGACTTGGACTTCCTGAAGTACGTGGACGACATCGAGAAAGGGCACACCATCAGAAGAGTTCACATCCACCGGAAAGCCAAGCAGCCGAAATTCAGCACCCTGCCCCGAAACTTCAGCCTGCCTGAGAACGGCTCCCGTGGATGCGTGTCCGCTCCCAGCAAGAGCTGGACGGCGACCTGCTCCTTCCCCCAGCGAAAGGCGTCCCTGGGGGCGGAGGAGACCCCCCGTCCCCTTCTGCCCGACGAGGTGACCTTTCCCGTGGCCGATGAGCCGAGTTACCGGAGAAAAGCCCTTTTGGCGGAGACGTGGCGACAGGCGGAGCTGGGGCGGCAGGAGGATGAGCTCCGGGGGCGGCCGCAGCTACTGCGAGCCTCCAGCATGCCCGCCGCTCTGCCGCCCGGCCAGCCCCCGCTGGGGGACGCACGGGTGCCCTCACCCCTCCGGCCGCCTCCCCAGCCCTGCCAGGACCAGAGCGGCTCCGAAAGCACGTTTTGCCCCATGCTGCGTTCGCCCAGTTCCGATGGCACCGTGTTAAATCTCCCCCAGGAGATGAGCTCGGAGCAAGATGTCTCCTTGGGGCAGAAGGAGCATCCCAGTGGAGGCAGCCCGGGGCAGGAGCAGATGCAGCCCCCGTGGCAGAGCCAGCATCCCGCAGTGCTGCCGCTGCAGGTGGTGATGGAGAGTGGAGGCGAGGAGGGGGATGCCGCCGACACCAGCAGTCGCTCTGCCTTGGCTGGGGGTGAACCAGCATCACCGGGTGCCCTCCAGCTCGCAGAGGAGAACACAAACCCTGGGGAAGGGGAGTTAAGGGTGAGTGAAATCGCTCCGAATGTGCTGAAGAAAGCTGAGGAGGGGAGTGTCCGGGTTGGGGAGAACAAGGAGAGCTGTGGTCCTCAGCCTGGTGATGCTGGAGAGCCTGGCGGGGTCGCTGCACTGAAGCAGCATATTGCTGCTCTGGAAGAGCAGCTGAGCAAGAAGAAGGAAGAACTTGAGCAGATCAGGGCAGTGCTGGAGCAGCAGGATCATGAGATCAAGGAGAAGGAGAAAAGCATCAAGTTACTGGCCAGCTCCAAAGCTCAGCTGGAAGAGAAGCTGTGCCGGGAAAACACCAAAGATGCCACGCCACCGTCCAGGCAGAGCAGCGGGGCTTTGCAGTGCTACGATGCTGCGGTGAACACCGACCTCTCGCAGGTAACCGGGGCCAAGCAAGCCCACGATAAAGGCATCAACGTAAATATCCCACTCGCCACCAAATCCATGGGATGCAGCGTCTGCAGAGCAGACAACATGAACGCGCAGGCAATGGAGCTGGGTGCTCAGAGAGACCAGGGACTGGCAGATGCTTGCAGCGGTGTCAGTGGAGAGGGACCCGGACATTTTGGTGAAGCCAACATTGAGGCTGGCCTTCATGCACCGTGCTTCACCCAACTGAAGATTGATGAGCACCTCAGCGATGACAATCAAAACCACAGGAATAACTACGATACCCAGAGTCTCGCTGCGCACGCGGTGACTGCAGAAGGCTATCGAGGAACAAGAATTGGCTCAAACACAGGAGAAAACAAGGCAGGCTTTGGCGAAGCTAAACCTCGAGATGGGCTGGAAGAGGAAGGTCCACCTGACCACGAGGATCTCCCTGCTGTTGACCCCATCGGCCAATATGTAAAAAAGATCCAGGAGCTTTTGCAGGAGCAGTGGTTGTGTTTGGAGCATGGCTACCCCGAGTTAGCGAGCGCTATTAAACAGCCGGCCTCCAAGCTCAGCTCCATTCAGAACCAATTAGTTAATTCCTTAAACTCGTTGTTGTCTGCCTACTCTACGCAGGGGCCCGCGGATAAGGAGAATTCGAACACACACTATCAACAGTTGGGTAAATAATATTGGCATAGGTTTCAAAGTGTCTGGGCCAAATCTCTTCCCATTTATTCAAGTGTTGAGCAGGGGTGGTGCGGTGGAGCTCAGTGGTGTAATTAGTATCAGATCAGAAATAGACCCTCCTAAACATGTATGAGAATGGGAAACCTCTGCACAGAATAAGCTATGTGACCTTAAATAAAAAAAGCAAACAAACCATGTAGGAGTTGATGAAGCTGTGCCTCAGTTATGTGCAGGACCAGCTTCCAAAAGTGGCCGTACTATTCCATCAAATAACCATTTTTCTTAATTGGATTGGACATCCCAATTTGCAAGGGTATAGGACTCGTGAGGTAAATCAACGTGAAGTTCACCAGAACCAAAACCAAATCAAGCTCACTGAGCGACTAGGCTGGGAAAAGACCTGTTCCCACTCACAGCTGTTCATCTAAAATAATTTTAGCTTATATGAAGATAAGAATCCAAACGTGAAGGCTGCCTGTTCACTGGGGGGGGGCTGGCAAATAGACGAGTGACCTATTACTTAGAAGCAACATGTGTGGGACTATTCAAACTCCGATGGAAAGACTCATCCATGTAGCGTTATAGGAGATTTATATAGCAGATTTCCAATATGTTAGTAATGAAAAAAATAAAAAAGAAAACATTATTACAAAAGTAAAACCTACTTATATTCATAGGATGCATATATAATTCCCAGTCATTTTCTTTATATTCCCAGTCACTTGGAGATGTTTGAGATGCGTATTTTAAAGGTGGCAGGGCAGGTTCAGAGTGTGACCACGTGCATCAGTAGTTTTGCAAGACCTAAAAAGCATCTCCTAAGATGAACTAAGATCCTTACAGCTGTCATTTATAGTTTGTTGCTAGAGGTTGGGAATAATCATTGATAATTGTGGCACATCTGCTTAATTAATCTATTATTTTGTATTTTGCTAGAAATCTCTCCAACCACAAGTCTTAAATCTATCATGAAAAAGAAAGGTTATGGTTTCCATGCAGGAGGCAATGGGACCAAAAAGAATCTTCAGTTTGTTGGGGTAAATGGTGGGTAAGCATCCGTTCAGAAGATAAAACTGCCTTTTAACATGTGATGTCCTCTGTATCGCTGAAGAAGTCATTCTTTTTTTCCCCCTCTCTTTTCCTCTTCAAACCTCTTGATTAAAAGGCCATTTGAAATGGAGCCTCTTTTCTCCCTTCTTTAATCCAGCACTGATAACCTGTAAGTAACCCTGTAGAAAAGAGGTTGGTGTTTTCTGCACAGCGAGGGACTACCTGGGGACTGACACTCTCTGCACACCCATCTTTTGAGGCTTTGTCCAAAATCCAGCTGGGTCCGTGGGAGGATTCCCACTAACTTTGGTGGGTTTTGGAGGAGGTCAGCATTGCCTGGGTGGGCACGCTGCCGCTAACATGCCTCCATGCTCCAGCGGCAGCCAACGAAAGTTGGTTCAGGGACTGAGAAAAGACTATTTCAATAAATAAGGAATTACCTCGGGGTGAAGGAGACCCATATTTTAGGTTGTGCTCCAACACCCAGGTCCCTCTCTATCCAATAGCTAACATTCTTTGGCCTCTGAGCTAACTAGGTACAAGAACATGTGCTGTAGATGCCTCTCTAAGAGCAGCACTGGCACATCTTCTACCGAGGAGTACGTGTGCTGGCATGAAGAGGGCAGGACGGATTTCACTGTCCCTTCGCTGGGCAAACATCTATGTGTGCAAGTTTGGATGATGCTTTCTGCTGCCATATGCTTTTCTGACTTCCCAGCTCGATGGCTACTGCTGTTGGGTTCATCAGGTGTTACTCACTCTTGTTGTGTGGAGCTTCTTCTACCAACAGTCACTGAAATCTCGACTAGTTTGAGAAAAGTTTTGGGATCCCTCAGAGTGAAATGTTCTGTCTTATGGAAGATGTTATTTTTATTAATACTTTTGGACAACCAGAAGAGAGGTCTCTCTAGCAGGCCTGCTCGCATGGTCTGTGCTGGAGCTGCAAACACAGTTTTTGTCTAGTGGTCCTCAAGGTTGCCCACATGCCGCCTGTCCCACCTTGCCACAGGGTCTGTGTTTCTCACGGCTCCCCATCTGCGTGGTGGCAGCTCCCAGCAGGGACGGGGCACACAGCCCTTGCCTGGCCACACTGGGGCTTGTGTGATGGACATCCCTCCAAACCAACTGAGTAGTCCCTGAAGTAACCTTGCCTGCTGCTAATTAACTGTTCCTATCACGCTCCTGCTGCCTTAAGAAGCCAAAAAAAAAAGACTAACCCCAAGTTTGGCTGCAGCTCTAACCTTTTAACTTGCATAAAAATGGGCTTCATCCAAGGCCCATTGGAGTCAGTGGGTGTCTTCAATGAGTCTTGGTCAGGCCCTGCGGTTGCAGATCGGGAAGGAGGGAATAACATGTGGTGTCCTCAAATAGCTACGAAACGACTTCAAGCGAAGACACAAGTTGTGAAGACAGCCCATCGGACGGGGACGTGGAGAGCGAGACGGAGAGAAGAGCCGATGATTTGGAGCCCATACAGGTGAAAGCTGGAGGTGAAAGCGAGGGGGCTTCATCGGGGACCTCCTCACAGGAGAGGCGTGAGGACGATGACCTGCAGGAGCCATCAGCAGAAGCAGCGCCTTGCCCTCAGCACAAGGTTGACAGGTAACGAGACAACCTGACAGCGATCATGCTTTCCATCTCATTTCTGAAGCCACAGGACACACGGCGCCACATTCGGTCGCTCCCACAGGGCTGGGTTTCGGTCCTTCATCTGCTCCATGGAAAGGCAGGCGCTGACCTCTGTAGACATGGGGAAATGCTTTAAAGAGCTAAATGTTTTTTGAGATACTGCAGAATCTAATGGGGATTGATTCAGGCCCTACGCTTGACTGTGGAAAAGGTGAAGTGAGTCATATTTGGTGAGAATTAGCTCATTTCTCCCCTCTCAAGTAAAGTTTCTAAGTAAAGTTCTTTGCAGATTCCGGAATAAGAATTTTTTTTTCCCCCACTTTAAGAATTCTTTTAAAAGATGAAGTTGACCATACAGATCTGGGGTTGTGGACTTAAACACTTACTTAAGTGCTTAACTTTGTACCTAAAATCTGTGTCAATAAGGCAACTTGTGTCCATAGAGTTCAGCACTTCATAAGTGTGAACATATTCTGACATAAACTGCATGTTCTCCTTCCTGCTTCAATGCCTCCTCCAAGTTCTGTCTCTTGATGGATTTACAAAAGTATTTTCCCTTTAGATGCAAACTCACCGAAGATTTCCTTGCCGACTGCCAACTACTCAGCAAGCACCTCTCAGAAACTGGGACCGCAAGTGACAAGCATCTGGTACAGATAATTTTCAATCCCGTTTCAGATGTGTTTCCTGCTCTCTGTTACATTTAATGGATAAGGTTATCCTGATGGTGCGTTGCAGGCTGTGCCCTACCAAGCCCTGGACGGCTTTGTGAGGGGGATGAGATGATCTCTGAGTCAGTTTTAGAACAGCCAAAAAGAAAGGAAAAGGGGGAAAAAAAAAAAAAAAGAGGATGAAGGCTTTCTCTGCTTACTCATTCAAGTTACCACAGGAAATTCCTTTCCCCCTTAAGTTACAGCAGTAATCCCAAAACCACAAGTTAAATACCGGGTGGGTGATGCCAGAGCGCAGGACAAAGCGGTGCAGG
The DNA here is from genome assembly GCF_000708025.1 of Charadrius vociferus. Classification (NCBI taxonomy): domain Eukaryota; kingdom Metazoa; phylum Chordata; class Aves; order Charadriiformes; family Charadriidae; genus Charadrius; species Charadrius vociferus. The sequence goes on from NW_009648149.1 coordinate 3,660,102, forward strand.
GCAAGGAGCTGGGACAGCGACCGGTTTGCAGGATGACTACCCCAGGACTAACGGCGAGACCTTGGTGTTTTCAGCAGCACGTCCTGAGCACCGTCTGCCAGGAGTGGTTCCGGGTGTCGAGCCGCAAGTCGTCTAGCCCAGAGGTGGTCGCAGCATATCTCAAGGCACTGGGGGCCATCCAGCCCCAGCTCCTGGAGATGGTGGTGAACCTGGCTGACAGGAACGGCAACACGGCTCTTCACTACAGCGTTTCCCACTCCAACTTCCCAATTGCAAAGCTCCTGCTAGACACAGGTAGGAACAGCAACTCTCGGCTCAGCCGTGGTTTTTGTTGGGTCTGGGTGTGGAAGTTACTTTACGTCGCTCTTGCCCATGGGACATGGTTCCACAGGGAATGACCACGGTGTGCAGAGCCAGGTAACGGAGGTCCGTTAACAGTCCGAGAACTGGCAAACAGTGAATGAAGTTGAGGGTCTTCCCAGGGAGTTCAGTCAGGAGCAAAAGGAGAGGTGACAGAGGTGGGGCTGGGGACCAGCTACAACCTACATGCAAGGGAGCCATCCAGTAGACAAGCATGGGGCCAAGGTCCATCCAGGAGATGAGTGTAGGGCCAAGGTCCATCCCAGATACAAGCATGGGGCCAAGGTCCACCCAGGAGACATGGTTGATCTGAAGCCCAGCATCCTCCCCCATAGCTCGGACCTGAGCCTGTAGGTGTGGGCGGGGGTCCCAGCTGAGGCTCCTCAGGGACATTAAGGCTCGTTAGTGCCCACAAGGCCCTGACACATCTTAAGGACTTTGCAGTCTGACTTTGCAGTGGGCTTAGGGTTCCCGTGGCCAAGGGGTGTCTCATGGCCCTGGACCACGTGGGATGGGGGTGGCTCTCCCAGCTTCTTGTAGCAGCAAACGCCACATGGTGGCTCAGAGCTGGAGGATCAGACCCCTGAGAGCATAACAAACCCCACCACACTGCAGAAAAATTCCATTTTAAACTGTTGAACTTTCAGCTCGTGTTGCAAAGAAAGAAAAAATCTCAGCTGAGCTCGTACGGGGGAAAAATGCACGCGCGCTCAGCAAGAATAAAGGCACTTTGGCCTTTTCTCATGGGCCAGACAATCTGTTAAATGTTAGGGAAATGGCAGATTATCATACACATCTATAACCCGATTGTTGCCGCAGACATGCCGGGAGCTGCGGTGGTTTGTCCCCTCCTACCGCTGAGTGCCTGAGGTGGCCGGGTCCCCGGGGCAAGTCTGGACCCTAGCCCCAGCCCATCAGACATGGCTCGTTTTATAATGCCCAAGGCATTAGTTATCCTCCCCCTTTTTTTTTTTTTGGTTATGGTCTTGAAAGTTAATTGAGTTAAGCCCAGCAATTGTAATTAACTGTAGCAATGCATAGCACGAAATATCCTTCAATGCTGTGCTTACAAGACGAGATACGTAACACAGATAAATCTCAATCCTGTACAATTATGGGAATTTCTGGGAATATAAGAGGCTGCGTGTTTTATAATTCCCTCTTTGCTTCCCATTTGCTCATCTCTCTCTCTCTGACTCATCGTGGGGCTGACCCCGTCCCCTGTGTGGCGCATCGCCCGCCAGGCGTGTGCCGCCTGGACCTGCAGAACCACGCCGGCTACACGGCGGTGAGGCTCACCCCGCTGGCGGCCGCCGAGACGGGCGAGGACATGGAGGTGGTGATGAAGCTGCTGAAGGAGGGGGATGTCAACCTGCGAGCCGCCCAGGTGCGTCCGTGTAGTTCTGCTCTTTCTTTAAAAACTGAGCGTGGCCCCGTGTGGGATCGTGGCATGGCCGTGGGCGGAGAGCAGCGGGAATTAATTTGGCAAAGGTGTCTCCAAAGTGACTCCTGCTGAGCTCATAGTACGGCCATCACTGTGCGATGCCAATTCGGGCTGTGGCATCATCGTGTCTCCATAGAGCCCTCGGGGTGGGGCGGGATATGCTTTGGGTTCCTCACGCTGCATGTGCAGCGCCAGGTTGAGACTCAGCACTGAACCTTGGGTTGGAGTTGCCGTTTCCCGAGAGATCCAAAAGCAACCTTAGCTCAGCTGCAGCGTGGCCACCCACCAGCTCCCTGCGAAGGGACGCAGGAGCTGGTTCAAACAAAGAGACAAAAGGAAGGCTGAAAATTTCGCAAAATAATTTGTGTGTGCTAAAAAGTTCAAGTCTGAAGAAGTGATAGCAGGGGGGAGCGGTGCGGGGTGGACCCTGGGGTGTGGGATTCCCGGGTTTGCTGGCAAGCAGTTGTTCATCAGTCACGCATTTTGGTCTCGGAAATGGCAGTGCCCTCACCCAGCTCTTCTTCCAAACAGCTGTAAAGTTAGTCCAGACCTAAGTTAAACTGCCCAGGAGGGTCAGGAGGACCTTTGTGGGCAGCTAGGAGCCGGGCCCATGCTGCTGCAGAGACCCTCCAAGTGGCCATGGTGCAAGTGAGCATTTCTTGCACCGGTGCCCCAGTGTTATTTAATAATAATATGCAATAATAATACAAATTATTGTGATATATGTACTATGCAATAATAATACACAATCAGGCCAACCATATCCTGGCCCGCATCCCCCGCAGTGTGACAGCAGGTCAAGGAGGTGATTCTGCCCCTCTACTCCACTCTTGTGAGACCCCACCTGGAGTAGTGCCTCCAGCTCTGGAGGCCCCAAGATAAGAAGGAAGTGGACCTGTTGGAGGGGAGCCAGAGGAGGGCCACGAAGATGCTCTGAGGGCTGGAGCACCTCTCCTATGAGGAGAGGCTGAGAGAGTTGGGGCTGTTCAGCCTGGAGAAGAGAAGGCTCTGGGGAGACCTTATTGTGGCTTTCCAGTACCTAAAGGGGCTACAGGAGAGCTGGGGAAGGACTTTTTACAAGGGTGTATAGTGATAGGACGAGGGGGAATGGCTTCAAACTGGAAGAGGGGAGATTTAGATGGGACATTAGGAAGAAATTGTTGGCTGTGCGGGTGGTGAGCCCCTGGGGCAGGTTGCCCCGAGAAGCTGTGGCTGCCCCATCCCTGGAGGTGTTCAAGGCCAGGTTGGACGGGGCTTGGAGCAACCTGGGCTGGTGGGAGGTGGCCCTGCCCAGGGCAGGGGGGTGGAACCAGGTAATCTTCAAGGTCCCTTCCAACCCAAACCATTCTATGATTCTATGATCTTATTATATTTATGCAATAATGGCTCATTATTATATATAACATTCTGAATAAGCAGGACTGTAGGAGGCGGTGGGTGAGGGGTGCTCAGCCTTTCCCTCTGCGGTTGCAGGGAGGCCAGACCGCCCTGATGCTGGGGGTCAGCCACAAGCGGGACGACATGGTGCGAGCCCTCCTCTCCTGCCAGGCCGACGTCAACCTGCAGGACGAGGAGGGGACGACGGCCCTGATGCTGGCCTGCCGGCAGGGCAACGCCGACATCGTCAGGCTCCTCTTGGCCCAGCCCGGTTGCCAGGTCACGCTGACGGACAAGGTGAGGCTCCAGCACCGTGTTCGGTCCTGTACACAACCTCCCATCCACCAGGCCGGGAAAGCTCACGCGGGGTCAGGTTTTACAGGCAACAATCCCCGAGTGGTGGCTTTTAAGTGAAGAAGTGCAATTTTGGTCCACTTTCTAATCAGGGGACCACTTTTAGGAGAGTACCCCTGGTTTTGGTGCTTGCTGTGCAGCAGATGGGGTGGCTGCAGCAGCATCCCGCATCCCAGTCATAGACTGGGCAGGAGCACTGGCGGGGAGAGCTCAACCTGGTGTAAACTGGAAAAAAAAAAAAAAAAAAGATGAAATCCTGGACATCTGGAATCAGCAGAGCTTCAGCTCCAAGAAATTGGCAGGAATTAACCCTCCCCTGAGAACGGATGCCTCTCTCGGGGGATGCATGGGATGGGGCTGGGCTGGGATCTGCACGGCCGGCTGGTGGAAATCTCCTCCCATGTGGGCTCGCAGCGATGGGCCGCGTGGCTGCATTTATAGTTATGCAACTGTTTTCTAATTAAACCAGAACTTGTCTTAGTCTCATATGACTAAGACATGTGGGAGGGCACGAGGACCAAGGGAAGGCACGGCTGAGGTGTGGTTTGTGCAGCTGAGGTTAAGCCCCAAAAGACCATGGAAGAGTTTTGCAGGATGGTGACTCATTTTGATGAGGGATGAACTGCAGGGGAGGAGGTTTTGGGGGTAAATAGCTGGGTGCGGAGCAGCCCTGGCCAACCGCTCACAGGAGAGGGGAGGAAAACTCATCGCCAGCGGGCAGGTTGACAGCAGCCTCCCTTGGCGGTGGTGGGGCCAAGAAGTGGAGGCCGTTGAGAATGGAGCTGGGCTTGTTACGGGGCTGGCTGGGGCGAGATGCAAGGATTCGGGCGGTAACGTCTTCGCCTCCTCCCTCTCCGCAGGGCGGTAACTCGGCCCTGTCGCTGGCCCAGCGCACTGCCCGCGGGGACATTGCCGCGCTCCTGCGAGCCCACGCCGAGCAGAGCCCGTCCCTCTCAGCGTGACCGAGTGGGGAGAAGAAACCGGGATGGGGCGTCGGGAACAAACAGCTCCTTCTTGTAACGGCCCCGCTGCCCGCTCGGCGGCCGGGAACAGTATCGTGGGTTTCCATACGTACCGGGGGATGAACCCTGTCAGTCATCTGCATACGTTCCCCATGTCTAATTGTCCTCATTAACCTGCTTACACCCCCGTAATCTATGCACATTGCCACAAATGACTCCGAGCTCTCCTGTACACTCATCCTCGTACAGATTTGGCAGGTGAGCGACCGAAATGAAGGAGAAAAGCACATTAGAAAAAGCAATACTTAGTCTTTTGTAACCTTAGATTATGGTTGTCCCTTTAATCGACTACTTAGCTGTAGCTCATTTAACTTGTAAGTTTGTGTCCTAATATTTATTATTAGCTCTTCTGTATGTAGAGGCAGGCAGTGATTATTCAGTATATGTAACAACAAACACAAGCTGGATGGATTATGTAAAGTATAAAATCCTATTTATGTTTGCTTATGTGGGTCTGATGTAAGAATTAAAAATTAATGCTCTAGGAAAATATTTGAGTATACCAGACCCAAACACACAGACATTGTTTTGCCTCTATTCAGAATTACCATATGGCTCTTATTTTTCCTAATTAAGTTTGAGCTAACGGGAAAGCGTTGCCCATTGACATGCACCACGCATCCGTGCAGACGATGCTCAGGCACAGCAGGGCGGATCAGGTTCTCCCGAGCGCAGCACGAGAAGATCACAACAGATTCCCATCCCAGGATGCATTCATGTTGTCCAGGAGTTCCGTGGAGTGACTTTGCTGGCAGATGCCTTTTGGGCAGACACCCGCTCTCCGCTTCCCCTTGCGCTCAACTTTCAGATGCCTAAACTACTCCCATGTAAAGCCATGCCGTGGTTTAGCTGCTGGAGCTGGCCGGTGCCAGGGCCTCATCCGCCACGGGGCACCCACAGGGTCGGTCCAGCATCACCTCAAGTCGTACATAGGACAGAGGCTTTTTTCTTAAACCCCTCTGCTGCTCCTCAAATGGAGGGCTCAGGCACCGCTTTTCCAAACGTTTTCACACTGTCGTTAAGTCGCGATGTACCAAGAAATGCCATTTCATGAGGCTGTGCTGCATCTCTGCAGGCTTTCATGGACCTGGATGCCGTCACCAGTTGATCTGGTGCGTAGTACATCACAAACCCAGAGCTACTTGCCATCACTAAAAGCGAATCTCCCGAGTCAGCTAACTGCTTCTCTTTTTTTTTTTTTTTTTTGTTACTAAGCAGAAGTTAATCCCGGACAGCTTTGGTTGTTCGTAAGCCAGTTCACATCACGATGAAGTCTCTCTTCACCTGCCTTTTCCCCTTCCTTCGTATTTGCAATACGCGGCAAAGCCCTTCCTGAGGGTCCCTGTCCTCGCTGCGGGGACGCTCCCCACCTCGCAGGGAGGGGAGGGCAGCCCCTGCCCTCTGTTTTCCACTGAAATCTGCTCTCTGCTCCGTTTTCTTCGCTTTCTTCCTGTTTTTTATTTGGAAGCACTCACACTCTCAAATGTCTAGCTGCCCTTTTTTTTTTTTTTTTTTTTTTTTAACTCTGTCCCCAAATGCAGTTACCTTCTTTCTGTATAAATAAACTCGAGTTAATCCTTTACCAGCGTTGGCTCCTGTGCCTGTCCCCATCGCGGCAGTACTCTCCTGGCGCCGGGCAGCAGGGATGCTCTGATGGACAGACAGACAGCCGGACGGGGAAGGACAGCCCGTGGTGACCGCACATACCTGCACATCATTAAATCAGTCATTTTTGAGGTGTTTCTTCAGATCAGTGACCCCCTTCCCCTCCCCAGGAGGTCCCGGGACCCCAGATCACCGCACAGACAGGGCTGGGTGGGCTTTTTTTTGCAGGAATCCCCCCCAGTTTGCGTTCCCGGGTGCTGAGCGCTGAGCACCCAGCACCAGTGTGAGCACCCATTGCATCGCCGCCCGGCCCCAGCTGCAAACAAGAAGAACCGTAATACCATTCTGTGACAATTTTCACGGAGTTGGGGTTTTTTTTTCCCAACAGCTCTGGAGCCACGCTTGCGGCGAGGAATTTCACTCTGCCTCTCGCTGCTTCCCAGAGGGAGGTGGACTTTTTGGCTTCGACATAATAAATGTGGGAGATTTTCTGCTAAGGATCAGGGTGGCTTTGGGAAGCGCCCGCCTCCTCCTGCCTGCGGGATCCCTCGGGATATCGAGCTCACCATATTGCGATTCGGGGACAGGGCTTGTTATTTTGGGGCTGCGCTGCAGCTCTGCAGCGAGGAAGCACTGACTTTGCTGCCTTCCCTCTGCCTCCCTCCACACCCCCCTCTCCCACCCCTGCAGCCCAGGCTGGTTAACTACATCCGCAGAATGTTTATTTTCATTCCTTCGCCTCGTATTTCCTCTTTTCCCCTCAAACCATCTCCCCGGGGAGGAGCAGCTCCCACGGGGTGACCCCCTAGAGCAGCTCCTCTGCTCATGTGGACCCCGAGGGACCGTGGAGGGTCTCCCAGCGCACAGCATCGCCCTGTCGAAGTACTGGGTGGCACAAAACTGATAGAAAATCGTCTGCAGGGATCTCAGTGCCACGCAGCGCCCGAGAGCCAGCCTTAATTTATGTATTTTGATTATCACGGTAGAGATCAAACTAAATATAGGCAAGCAAAAATACATCCCCAGTGCGAGCGCTGTACAATACAAATGGAGACAATTAAGTCGCAGCAAGGAAAGAAATTAATCTAATGATCTTTATGGGCTCACCATCGAGGAGCTGATTAGCTATAAAGGGAAAGAATGAAAAGGAACTCAGCTGAACACCATTTTTCCACTCTCCTTATGGCCATTTCTAGTGTGTCCTTTTCTTTTGCTGCAAGGAGGGGAGCAGGGATTCCGATGGTCTGATCTGAAGCACCTCTATGGTCATGGGGAACCATGTCGCCCTGCGTAACCCTCGGTGTTCATGCTGGGACTGAAAAAGGGATGACTTCCAGCAACTATCTGTTTCTTCTTCCTGATTTATTGATAACCTCCAGAGAAAGCCCTCCTCCACCCAGACATTGTCCCCTGACCCACACACACATGAGCTTGTCACGTGTCCCTGGGGGTGCCAGGATTGCCTGAGCACGATGCTGGACACCGAGCATTTCGGTGGCAGAACAGAGACGGGAAAGGAGGGAGGGGAAAGATGACTGAGGGATTGGAGCATCTCCCTTACGAGGGAAGGCTGAGAGCGCTGGGCCTCTTTAGCCTGGAGAAGAGAAGGCTGAGGGGAGACCTTATTACTACTTACAAATACCTAAAGGGTGGGTTGAAGGAGGATGGAGCCAGACTCTTCTCGGTGGTTCCCAGTGACAGGACGAGGGGCAATGGGCACAAGTTGGAACAGAGGAAGTTCCGTTCCAACACACGGAAACACTTCTTTACAGTTGGGGTGGCAGAGCAGTGGCCCAGGCTGCCCAGGGAGGGGGTGGAGTCCCCTTCTCTGGAGATTTTCAAAACCCGCCTGGATGCAGTCCTGAGTGATGTGCTCTGGGCAGTCCTGCTTTAGCAGGGGAGTGGGACTGGATGATCTCTAGAGGTCCCTTCCAACTCTGAACATTCTGTGATTCTGTGAAAGGGGATGGCAGTGCCAAAGGGGAGATGCCAGAGGAACAACAGCCAACTCCACCCAAAGGCTGTCCTGGGGAGAAGGGGACCCTGGATGCCTGGAAACATTCCAGGTCAGGTCGGATGGGCCTCTGAACGACCTGATCTAGTTGAAGATGTCCCTGCTCATGGCAGGGGGGATAGACTAGATGACCTCTAAAGGTCCCTTCTGACCCAAACCATTCTGTGATTCCATGCCCCGTGCCTGGAGACCTCATCTGCAACCGGCCGGCTCCAGCTCCACGGCAAAAGCTGGTTTTGAAGCAACCTTACGAACACACGGCACCGCTTTGCTCTCAGCTGTGCCCTGCACCCGGCCAGAGCCACGTGAGACCTTCTCAGCCCAGCCGGCCACCGTCTGCGCCTGGCTTGGTGGCGATACCCACGCCAGATACAACACACAAAAGGAACGGCCGGGAACATCCCCCCCTCCTTGCCGAAAACCAGATGATCCCACATTGTTCCTCCTACCGCTTGTGAGCTGCCAAGGCGCAGGAGCGACGCCTCCCCGGGGGCACCAGGGCTGGAAGGCAATATCCAGAAGTCTTGGGGGGGGGGACACAGACATGGCGAGGCGGCCCAGCTGTGCCCCCCGGAGCAGAAGGGCCCCTGTGGCCACCCCTGCGCCGTCCTGACATCAGCTGTAAGATATGCCAGGAATGAAAGCGCCCGGGTCCGTGGCGAAACGTGCGGTCCCTGTGATCCGGCAGACCCGGACAAAAGGCTGCCTTGTGCTCAACGCCTGCGTCCGTGGGGTGGGAAAACCATCACGGGTCTCGTGTGAGGGGCGGTGGGCCCCCCCGCCGGGGGAAGAAACGGCAAAGGGGGCTCCATCCCTGCTGCGGGGCCGCGGATGCTTCCTCGGCGTGAGACCATCATATAGTGCAGAAAAGGGGATGAAATAATGGCATTAATTTGCTAATGTCATCCAGGCTACTCTAAATGTGTCAGATAGCTTTTGTTAAAGGCTAACTCATTCCTCCTGCGGTAAATACCCTCAGCCCGCGGGGCGGGGGAGGACCCTGCTCCTTCCGACGGGGCCGGGAGCCCCGGGGGGGACAGCAGGGCAAGAAATGTCCCTCAGCCTCTGAAACGGGGCCGTGGCCGCGTTCAAAGCACAAGGAAGGCGCAGACCACCTCGAGCCCGAGGCACACACAGAGCCCCATGCATCTGCTGAACACAACCTCTGCGGTTAATTAAATTAAGGGGCTGTTCCCAGGCGGTGGGGACGTGCCTTGCCTCGGCTCCTGGGACATCTGCGGGCAGCTCCGGCCCGCTGCCTCCCCGTGTGGGTGACAACTGGGTGCTGGAGTGAGCCTCTTGAGGCTCAGCGCCGGGGCAGAGGCAAAACCGACGACCGGCAGCTTTCTCTGGTCCGAGGGAAAGCATAAGGCGCAAAACACAATAAATTCTGCTTTCTCTTTCCTCTCCCCAGTCTTGCCCATGCGGGCGGCAGAGAAAATCAGCACCTCACGGTTTTTATCACTCAGAAACTGCCCCATCAGCGGCTTGGAAGGTGTCAGCTCAGTGACTATCAGCAGAATTTAATATTTTTAGAAGAGAAGATGTCTGTTCAACCAGCCCCGGAGGCTCCCGCCATCATCTCCGCCTGAGCTGGGGCAAAAACCCACCCAGATCCCGTGGGGTCTGGCCTGGCGAGGACACGTTCCCGCTGCCCCCAGCGCCAGCTCCCCGTCCCGTCCCCACAGCGTGGTGTGGAGGCACCGCTCGGCCCCACGTTCACCAGGGACGGAGGACAGTTCTCACAGGGCCCTGATGTCATTTCCTAGAAATCTCTCGTTGTAGCACCCAGGTGTCTCCTTTTTTTGCAGCACCCACCTGTCCGCAGGGGCAAAAGGCAGCTCTGAGCTCTGGGAGTTGGGTGTTCCTGGTCTGGGCTGAGAGGATGAAGCATCCTCGGAGCATCCCTGGGGGCAGCCCCTCCATCAGGGCCACCAGGCCCGGGTTGAAGGCAGCAGAAATACAATATTTTGTCAACTGCTCCATCTAGTGCCATTTCAGCAGAAAAAGCTGTGGGAGCGCAGTGCCTGCAGTCAGTGCGGCTGCCGCGGCTGTGGCCGCCCGGTGAGGATGCTCCAGGTCCCCACACTGGTCCAGCGCTGGTGACATCCATCAGCTGATGGCAGCCGTGCACAAGGGGAACACGCTGCCTCCGCATACGCTGCTGGGCAGGATGAGAAGAAGGGTACCAAAAGCACTAAGTGACTTCTTAATATTTGGAAACGCTCATAGGGAATACTGTGTTTCCAATGGCAGATATTTCCCTGTGAGACTTTATAGTTCCATTTTGAGAAAGATGAGAGAAATATGAGAAATGGAGCAAAGGCTCCCAGCCCCGGGTTTGTGAGGTAAGAGCGGATTTCAAAACCCTGGCAGGGTGGGAGATGAGATGGAGGAGATGGGCCATGGTGGAGATGAGGACCTGCTGCCAACACGCCACCGCGACCCGGCTGTCACCCAAAAACCGCGCGAGGAAAATCTGGCACACAGCGGGCAGCAACAGGTCACGCTTTACCCCACAGAGGGTAACACCAATGTAGACAGCAACCTTCCCCGTTTTCTACCCCACTCTCTGATTTAAAAACCAGCAGTACTATAAAATGTTTGCCCACATGATAATAATTTGTCCAATTTTGGCTGCTTCCCCCAATTGTAGAATGGGACCTTCAAGTTCATCCAGTGCCACCCCCTGCCCCGGGCAGGGACACCTCCCCCCAGCCCAGGTTGCTCCAAGCCCCGTCCAACCTGGCCTTGAACACCTCCAGGGATGGGGCAGCCACAGCTTCTCTGGGAAACCTGCCCCAGGGGCTCACCACCCGCACAGTCAACAATTTCTTCCCGATATCTCATCTAAATCTCCCCTCTTCCAGTTTGAAGCTGTTACCCCTTGTCCTATCACTCCACCCTCAATGCAGCGAGTTATCTGGTTTTTGTGCCCATGAGGAGCTGCACGCCGACTCCGGCTTCTCTGCCAGGAGCAGTAAAACACCCGACTAAGAAATAAACCCGTCTCTGACGGGCACGATCCCCCACGTGCTTCTCACTGGCTGCAGTCGCTTTCCACCCAGCGGCTGCAGACACCAGACCAGTACATCCTCAAGCAGAAATCCTGCAGAGAACCTGGGCAGGGACCAGTGAGGGGGTCACCTGTAACGGGGGCTTCTTCCAGCCCAAACGCAGCTGGGAGCAAACAACGCCCCTGTTGAGAAGTGATTTTTTTGGCGCTAACGAAGGTCTTTGCTGAGCAGCATCACTGCTGGGGGCTGCGCGAGCCCCCCGATGGAGGCGTCGGGCTCTCAGGCGGGGGTCAGCCCCATGAGCTGTGGTGGGAGGACAGGGGGTACCGCTGGGGCCTGGCTCGGCCCTGGGGTCTGCACACACACAGCTTCCAGCAAGCACATCGCATCGTGCCGTCGGTCCTCGCGGTCGCCCCGTGGGAGCTCCCAGGCACAGCGTTCCGCTCTCGCCATCCCCCGTCCGCGGTGAGATTTGTGCTGAGTTTGCATTTTAGGAGCATCGTTGCACACAAGCATCCAGAGTGTCCTTCGTCCTTGAGCAGAAACAAGTCTGTAAGGAAAGGCCAGCGGGGTGAGAGGGGAAGGGAGGGAGGGATAGCGCGTTGCTATTTAGGGGAATTTATTTGCAGCGCCTTTCCCATTGCACACAGATGAACCCAAACCTGCAGCAAAGAAGCTCCGGGAGTGCCAGGAGAAACCCACCTTCTACGCTGACGTCTCTTTTCAACAGATGTCCCGTCACATCTGCACACCCAAGTGTTAAAGTAGAAGAAAAGAAAAGAAAAAAAAAAAGCCAAAAAAGGGATGTCAGAGACAGAGGAGACTGTTCCCATTCAAAATACAAACAAGTAACCTTCTCCAAAAGTACATTTTCTTCAGGAAAAACAAGACCTTCGAGGACCTCTTCTTTTTTGGTTTTCCTCCTGGTGGCAGCTCGCTGCTCCGGTTGGTAAAAGCGACTGCGGTGCCGTGTCATTTCTGGAGAGAAGACCTGTTTCCCAGGAGGTGATGGGAAGGATGAGCTGAGCGCCGCAGGTCTGCGCCTTCCCCGGGGCATCCATGTCAATGTGGTTTTAATCGCTACAATTTGATTAGGATGTGATTTTTCATTTTAACCGGGCAGTTGCGGAGGCACAGCGCCCACGGCAGGGGCTGCGCGAGCGGGAATGAAGGGGTTTTCACTCTGCCACCGTGTATTTTCCTTTTTTGTGCGGGAATGGGGAATAAACTCTGCTTCAACCCCACCAGACCTGTGAAAGAAGCAGAGACCTCGGAGCCCGCCGGGACAAGGCTGGAGCCAAAGTCAAAAGGTGATCCTTGTTCCTCTTCCATTTGGGATGCTGCAGAACACGGATCTCTGGTTTGTTGCCCTCCTAAAAGGTCCGGCTGCCACAGGATCGTGCGTGTTAGAGAACAAAATGTCCGTTGCTGCTAAAAGGAAAAAACAATGACCGTGACAGTGTTTAACCAGAATGTAAATACAGCTAAATTATGGATGTAGAAGTGTGAAACCGTGGAGAAAGATGATAATGGAATTATATATCAATGCTCAGCACAACTGTAAAAACTAATGTTTTATACATGCGTAACGTTAAATTAATTCATTCCAGTTCTTTCAGGTGAAGGTACATTAACTGCTCCATCTCGGTATAATCACATTACCTCAACAAGCTCTATATATGTCGTACTTCCAGGGTGGTAATCGCCATTTGATTAATTACAGGGAATTCAGAGGCATTACAGCGATTCCTGACGCAGCAGCGCAACGTGACAGAGTCCCCCGGTCGCTCCGGGCTGAGCTGCTCTCTGCACTGGCCAACCCTCCACCGCCACCGTCCCCCTCGCTGCCCCAGCACCGTCCCAGGCAGCAGCCGGCGGGCGCTCCTCAAGCTCGGTGCTCGGCAGCGGGGACGGTGCTGGGACAGACGTTGGTCCCCTGGCCAGCTCACGCGTCGGGGAGGACACAACAACGGCCAGCACCTCGGTCCCAGCCCTTGGAAGAAGTGGAGTCACAGGCGTAACCGGCCCTTTTTCTTCGCGGAGTGAGCCAAGAAATGCCAACAGCCCCCAGATGGCTCCTGGTGATGTCAAAGGTATCCCTGACGGTGTCACTCCAAACTGCAGGTTATTCCAGGTCAGGAATTCCAAGGCAGGAGAACCCTTCCCACTGCTATGTGTGAGTCGAAACGGTGGTGAGTGGCACCTCTAAAGGGTGGCGAGATGCCTACAGGATAGACGCTCCTCCTGCAAGCATGCTTCATGTTGACTTTGATTACTCCTGGCACAATACCGGTCGCTCAGCACCTTCCTCTCCATCCCCTTTTTTCTCTCTCCCGGTTTTGCTGCCTGCGCACCGGATCCTTGGTTTCTCTACGAGCCCTTTCTGTTGACCTCCCCCTGATTAAAATCTACTCACCAAGGCTCGAGCCATGGAGAGGGGCAGCCAGAGCTTTCTGATGGAGGGCAGCTGTGTGCGGGAGGGCTCCCCGTGACCGTCTCACCCGGGAGCGACCCCGTTGCCTGGGCGCAGAGCCTCGGCCGGCTGTCACCACGGCCCGCTGTCACCACGGCCTTCCACCACTCCTGCAGCGACCGCCGCTCCTGCTCCCCAAGAAGGGCAACCACGAGCCCCACTCGGACTAGAAAACAGACACCTCATGCAGTACATTTTAACAGTGACTTAAAAAAATAAATACATGCACAACTACTTATGCAACCGAGCTTTATTTAGAATCTTTGAAGTCATAAAATATCTCATTTTACTGATATCCGTAAACATACAATCAGGAGGTTTAATTGCTTTTTCCCTTCCACAGAAATAAAGTTTTAAACAAACCAGAACACCTCAACCCAGACAAGCGTAATGCAAATTTAATTATCTAACTTGGTCCTGTACATACAGCACACGCTCCTCCGCACGGTCACTGGTTTATCAATTAGTTGCAATATAATTTTTGGCAGTAATATATTCAACACGCAAAGTGCAAATTACAAGAAGCAGAAAATGTTCTCTCTCATCCTGAGCAATGAGAAGTGCAAAATATCTCAGCCCATAAATTCTATTCTTTATGTATATGAACAGTATGTGCATAATAGGCTAATAAATAGCCGTGTAAAACTTCATAGATGAACTGCGGCAACATCTTAAAGTAGGAATGCAACGGTTATAAAACCATAATCAGACAGAGGAATCATTACATTTTGTTCGTAAATTCCACATTATATTTTTGAGGGTACTTCTTCACATTTCACCTACCTGCCTGGAACTTCTGCATACTTTGGATACTTTCGCAACCAAAGGCAATTTATTAAAAATTCTCCAATTTGCTACATCTGGACATATTTCTGTGCGTCTACAATGAAGGTTCCACGAACACTTCACTTGGCAAATCAAATACTACAGCGGGAATCCATTGAAAACGTGAAATCTCTTCCAGGCAGTATGAACGGAATACCCACTAATCGTTCCAGCAGGCTAAATGCACTTCGTGATTACCTACATTTAAAGAAAACTTCCCAATGAACGAAGGAAAACGGTTTGAACGAGAGCTAGTTCGCTTGTTTCAGTGGAGTTCATCTCGCGTCAGTACCGGTTCTTTTGGGTAAAATGGGAGAATACCCACTCCAGCTAAAACATACTGAACGCAGCACTGTTAACACAAACCCTGTACTACTCCGTTATTAGAGTACAGATTTTGAATCTTCTTCCCATTTCATTCTAGGGATTTTTCACATAAAATGAGCAGCCAATTTTGACGTCCCCCCTCCCCTTACTTTCATTTCTCCCAGGTACATCATTATTATAAATTATACCAAATAGTCCAAATCAGACTGGGCTGCCTCCTCTAAAACCCTACTGCTCCCCTGGACAGGAAGATTAAACCACCCTGACTTCCATCGCCATTAATCTGCCTGCCAAATTCATTTGCGAAATCACTAAGGCTACGCTCATATAATCACTGCAGGAATGGCTGCGGCACGTAACGAAGTTGCTAACTTTTGGCTGCCGAACGTTCCTGCATCCCACCTCCCCCACGCAGAGCGGGACAGGCCGTGGGAAGGCTCCTCGTGGGCTTTGGTGCGCTCTCGCCTGGCTGAGTTGTTGGGTTTTAAACAAAAAAAAAATAAAAATAGTCAGTTGCTTCGACTGAGCTGTCCGACTCACCGGAGGGGGCTGAGGAACGCCATGCTCTGCCCTGGGGAGGACGCGCGTGGCAGCCAGCCCCGGGAGGACATCATCTTAAACTGCCGCAGCCGTCTTCCGCGGCGATCGTCTCACCACTGCCTGGTATTATTCGGTATTATCCAAACTTGAACTCCAGCAGCCCCGAGAGAGAAGCATCCTCTGTGATCCGTGAAAGCCTCTTCCTGCACTTTCTGATCCTGGGGAGACCCTTGGAAATGTAAAACGGTTCGCGGGTTTGGATTAACTTCATCCAGCCTTAAAGACGACGTGCAGAGGGACCGCTCGCCATCATTACGAGAATTACAGGATCGCATTGCCGAAGCAAACTTTTGTCTTCATTAAAGTTTCAGGATGAACAATTATGCTGCAACTTGGCACGACGACGACTGCCTTTGTACGCAACATGCCTGGCATATATCAGCACATTTCTTCTTCTTTAAAAATATAATTAGAATAGAATGAGATACGCTGCTGTTGTTCATGCTGCCTAAATATCTGAAAAGGCTCAAACATTTTAAAAGCCTAAAAAGATAAATTTCCCTCTCCCCTAGTTTATTTTTCATGCTAAAGGCTGCAAATTGACACATCACAGTAATTACCTCTGACTAACTTCCATAGACCGACCCAAAGAGATAAACATGAGAAGTTCACATTTGACTATCAGACTTACTGTGCCGAGCACAAATAATTTCCCAGAGGAGAATTTGATATTTCATCATTTGGAACAGTGGTAATTTAATTACATTGCTAATGTTTTCTGGCATACTTGAAAGGACAATTAGCATAAGTAAATCATGAGTGAGATGACAAGTCACTCGGCATTTATTTCTGCTCATCAGATGAGATCAGTTGATGATCTTTTGTGTGCGAACTGCTTCCAGGTTCAGCAGTTGTAACTGGGGTTCAGACCGGTGGGGATAAACCAACGTATAAAGAAAGTAAAATGGATATTGTTCTTTGAAGTTTCTTAATTAAACTTGTCCAGAGAAACCTCAAAAGCCCCCAGAAGTAGGGGAGGGTGGGGAGAAAGGCTGATAAACGCGTAAGGCTAAATGAAGCTCGAGATGCACACTACCCTTTCTGGCAATGGGGTGAACGCTGATTCATTTTCGCCAGGGTTTGCTTTACATCCTGCTCAGGGCTGAACAGTATTATTATAGCTCTACTGATGTTCTAAAATAATTGTATTTATCTCCGCGAGCGCAATGACATTCATGATAACACCGTTAATGTTACGGTTCCTTTCTGGCGCTTCAGAATAGCTACAGCTTGCTCATGAGTAACACCTTCCAAAGCTTCCCCATTAACCGCTAAAATCTGATCGCCGCGCTTCAGTCTGCCATCGTCCGCAGCTGCTCCCTGTAAACGGCAAAGGCGGCTGGTAGCACCGAGCCCTCCCGCCTCTCCTAACGCTGATGGATGAAATGAGGAGGGATGCAGCACTGGAAATCCCGCCGTAACCGGGTGGGGAACATGGGAAACCACAGTGCTGAAGGCTCCCCCGGAGTGCTTCTCCCGTTGCCCATCGCTCACCCAACCCTGCAAGGTCTGGGGCAGCGTGGGCAGGTGATACACCCCTGGGAAGAGGAGAATCGGCTCATCCCTGAAAACACGGCAGTGTGAAGGCTGGTTCTGGCTTTTCTGATTATGGAGAGGCTTTTTAAAGCAGCATTTAAACATACTCAGCACTCAGTGCTGAGAAACGGGTTAAAACGTGGGGAGGGAGAGGGACGCAGAGCTCACGCAGCAGAACAGCCCCAGATGGAGCCGAGCTGGACTGAAGGTCCTGAGAAGCTCCCACAGAGCTTCAGAAATGGCTGTTCTCCTCCAGAGGCCCCAGTGCAGCTCTCCTGTCTAAACCCCGAGCCCTGCCCTGCCCAGAGGTCGACTCACGGGGTCCGTTTCTGCTCCATGGCCCCACCAGTGACTGCAGCGTACTCTAGCTTTGATTTAGGGTTTCTCAGCTGAGCTCACATCTAGAAACTTGTAAATCGAAGCATCAGTTTAAAGACACAGTGTCTGCCCATGCTAATAATGGAAAACTGTAAAAAGACCAGATATTTGCGGTTTGAGCCCTGGAATTGCAGGAGCAGAGGAGACATGACTTCTACTCCACCTTCAGATGAAGTTTTAATTATGTCATCTATCCTGCCAGAAGCGCTGACACAAGTGACAGCAAGTAGGCACAGCCAAGCAACTGTGTGGGACTGACTTCAAAGTTACTTTATGGAAAGTATCTCTAATTCCCACTGTCTTCCTTTCCTCCCCACCATTTCCAGAACCCCCTTCATGTGGCCGTGCCCAACATATCTCGCTGGCCCATGCCGAGCGCATTTCTAGCAAGTGGGTGGGTGGGAAAAGGGGACGCTTCTCCCTCTCCACCAGTGGCCATTCCGGGGCTGTCTGCTTCAAGGCTGGGCTGTACTACGTTTCTTCCTCAGCCTCGGTGGCCAGAGCTACTGCGGTACCTGCCTGGGACCCCCAAGTCCTCCCCCGAGACTCAGGGTTGGGGTCAGAGATGGGCTGAGACAGCCGTGCCGCGAGCGGCTCCAGCACATGGGAGAGAAGCACTCGTGGAGAGGCATGAGAGAGAAGCTGGAAGCAAGGGAGAATAACTAAAGCCAGGACCGATGCGTAAGCCAATTCATTATCAAGCCACAAAGTACGGCGTTTTCATCTTTTGGCGTTTTTTCTCGCGGAGGTGACTATCTGAGCACAGGAGGTTATTGCTGGTTTTGCAGCGGAAGCTCAGCCACAAAGATACAGCATCTCTGCAACGGTCTCCTCGCCTGTACAGTGGGAAAAGCGATGCCTCCATACCTCTTGGAAGGCTCTTTGAGATTACAGATAGAAAACTGCTTTGTAAACATTTTAATGTATAAAACCAAGTTTCCCAAGTACACAGAGCAATTTTGCTGAGATAAAGTATCTTGTTTCAGCCATCAGTAGTATGAAATATAAACTGAGGAGCCGGCTGTGAGCTCTGGGTCCACTTACTCACATCAATGTACTTAGACAGTACATTTTGCTTCCTACTACATAATATATTATCCAAGCCAAATCTTAGGTTTGTTTTTAAAGATAATACAGGAAAAGGGAGAAAACGGGGGAAAAAAAAAAGATACCTTGGCAAATATAGTCTTGACATAAATGGGCAGGTCTCCATGGGGACTTCCATACCCCCCTACAATACTAAATCCCAGTCCATCAGAGCCTTTCTCCAAAGTAATAATCTTAGGCTGAGGTGCTCTGAAAACACAATAAATATCACTTAGAATAGCAATGTCTGTCTCTGGGGACTTTATGCAGAAGGAACACTTAGAGAGATATTTATCTACTGAGAACTTTCTCATACAGTCACAAACCATGACTCTTGGCCTTGCACTGAAATACACTCCTGCGCAGCCCACGGCTCAAACGCTGTTCCGTGTACTTTAGCTCCTCACTTTGAAGTTACTTATTTTTAATAAGAGCTCAACAAGAGCACTTATCTCTGACGCAGAAGTGAGACTCCCCTCATCTGCAGCCGCTGCACGTAGGCAAAGGAGAGTTTGCTTTCTCACCGGCCGAGCTGTCGTCTTTAGTCTGCATAAGTGGCAACTGCAACAATTTCCTTACAGCGTAATTTTACTTTATGACTTCAGAGGAACTAATCTATTTAACAGACTCGTGTTTACAGTCTCAGCTCCACTGCAGGCTCTTTGGGCTGTTCTCTAACAACTTATATTTGACCTACATGCCCGTACCTCGTAACCCCAGAGGCGGACTCCCGAGAGCCCCTTCCCTCACTCAGCGCATCGCTTAGAGCTTGAACTCTCTTCAGGGGCTTTTACTGTCTGCATTGATCAAAGGAAGATTTTTTTGGTGGAATTTAGACCACTCGCATTTGTATCTCATTCCATCTCAAATTTGAAAAAGTCATTTCTATATATTTAGAAAGAATTATTGTGGACAAAAGCTGTGTGGCATCTTTCACCTATATAAGGGTGTAGCCTGTGATGACTAATACCCAGCCATTCCTTTTCATTCAGAATGAATGCATACACCTACCTCGTTCTGCTTCGTATTTCCATATTCAAATTTCCCTACTATTTTGATATGAAAAGAGAATAGAAATCCTTTTGTGAAGTAAGCAATTTTCCTTTGAGAGCAGCAATAAAAACATTGTAAGACTAGAAAATGCAGCATAAAAAGCTTAACTTTTATACTCAAAAACCCCTGAGGTAGGGCAGCAACTTGCATCTCAGCTTCTTAAGATAAATATAATGAATCAAAGAACGAAAATGAAGAACATAATGAAGCTAATGAACAAAAATGAAGACCAAATGAATTTCAAAATGATAACTGGAATGCTATAAGCTGCCCTAAAAAGCACACGATGGAGAATGATGCATGGCCATGGGAGGAATAGATCCCTAACTTCCATCACCATGCAGAAATTTTTTTAATCAGACTTTTTCGAAATGTAAAGCTAAAGAGATTCAAAAGACAAAGAAAATTCTGGGACATGTTTTGAAAAATTTGTCTCTGATAGCAGGCTTTTTAGCACCTCTCGCCTTAGTCTGCCAATGACAAATCATTTCAAATTGCCATGATCATAACTGCTTTCAGGCAAGGAAGCCAACAGACAAGGGCAGAACTATCATGTCAGCATAACACATTAGAAAAGAAAGGAGTTAAGATTTTTTGAAAAATGTTCAGAACTAGCGCTTGGAAACACATTTTGTGCTTATTTACCCAAGCAATTTCTGTCACCAGGTGAAGATGGACACGAGTCCATAATCAGCTTGGAGAAGGTCACGGTTTTCATTTTACAGGTGATGGAAAATTAGGGAGAAACACAATGGGAGAGACCTCCTTCACCACCCTGGGCTTTTCCCTTGCATGGTGCATAGAAATCCACCTCAGTTACGCAGGCTAAGTACAAACTTACTCGGGATCTTCAGAAGGATGCTCAGAAGAAGAGTTAAGGTTGCATCCCGCAGACATGCTCTCCAGCTGAGTAGCGATGGCGCTGATGTTGGTGTCAGCCACAACCTAAACAGAAGGATGCGATGAAACACTATGTCTGTTCACTTAACACCCAAAACATCTTAGCTAACTACATAGAAAATAGCTGATACATTAGGAAAATCAATTGCTGATGGCTTTTTTCAAGCAAATTTCAAATACAAGTCCTACTCTCTTAAACGTCCTATTAATTCAATACTTGCAAATAAGAGAGTTAACAGCAGCCGCCTTTCTGGGGTTTAAATGCAAACTTTGCTCTGAAGCTTTCTCTTGCCTTTACTCAGATGTTGAGCAGAAGGGAACCGTCTTTCTGGATAAGCCAGAGGAAGAGGTTACTTCGCCAAGGAAACGGGTATGTCTCAGAGTCACCACAAGGTGTCCAGGATTGGGCTTGAAAGTACAGGTCTCCCACAGAGAGCTCCGTAGCCTTTAACACAATACAGAGATCCACGGGACTATTGGGCAAAGGCCCTGAAATATCTCAGGTGGGTTTTTGGAAGTAATTGATCCTTGGTTTCAACTTTTCTTCAATTTCCAGCATGAATACAACAAACGGGACTCCTAAACTTCGCAACTCTGGCTCCTGTATTATTCTGAAACCATCACGAATTCCCACCACACAGTGAGGAACGGAGTTAATGACATTTTGACAGGTTGTGGGGCAGCAAAGTCGCTCAGGCTTTTTAAAGCAGCCATATCAATGTTGTGTAGGTGAGGTACAACGGCAGCTACGGCCATACTGAGGAAACAGTTACTTGCAGGTCGAGGTCTGGGGTTTGCCGTTCACAGGGTTCGGCCTCGTCCGGATAAAAGCTTGCAGCTTGCAGGCCCACTGGGATTTATTGAACACGAAGTAACAATGCCCACTCTAGCTTTTTTCTTTATTAATTTAAACCTTTTATTGCATGCTAATTTTCTGTTCTTGGATTTTTCTGGAAAAAAATTGGAGGAATCCACTAGGAAGTGTTTTGGATTTTAAATATTTACAGCTGAAAGGACATCAATTTCCTAACAACTACATGTTGTGGTTATCCCCTAACACCATCTCCTTGCGATGAGATACTCTTCTTTGCTTGACGTTTACTGTACAGCGCAGGAGTTTGCCTCAGAGACAGTGAGAAATACCCAGTAAGTATATTTTCAGCATTTCCTCTAGCGACCTACGGCCTTATTTTATCAAAATTAACAGGTACTTTTTCCACTCCTTACTGTGAACGTGGCTCAAGGGAGACATACCTTTTTGAAAGAAAAAAAATCCATTCTATAAATCCGCTGTTTTAAATGAATGCTCACAATTTTTCCACAACAATATTTCCCCTTTTCTAATCACTGGGAGCCAAGAGGGTGGTAGCATTTTCTAGGAAGGAAGATTAGTTCTCATGCAAATTTTGCATCCCAGGACTCAGGTTCTCGGATGCCCTAAATGAAGGGGTCCAGCAGACGAGATAGCTGCACCTGGCTCAGCCAGCAAAGACACCGTTAAGTTTTCCTTCCCGTTGCAGTAGGCGAAAGAGCGCCAGCCAGTATTTGTTGTATTTTGTTGTTAAATAAAACGAGGGCAAAATAAATCTATATTCAAAAATCTTCAGTTGGCAGTAAGAATGTATCAGAGTTCAACAACCTTGTAAAAAAGCTTCCCCTTATCTCATTACTACACCTGCAGAAAAGAAATTAAATTAAACCAACGCATCAAAACAGCCGAAAGGGATGATTGTTCCCCTGAGACCCTAATCTCCCATTTGCAAACAGCATTTGCAAACTCCTTTACCATCCTTCCCAGGACGTACTGATAATAAGCCTTTCCACACCACTGAACGCAATTATCTGACCTTTCAAAGCAGTTTGCCATGAAGTGGTCTAACCTGATAATAAATAGAATTACTTAATGACACATCAGTCATGATTATCACAGCGATAGGATTATTCCATTTAGATTGTTTTAATAAAAAGAAAAAAGCAATCCGGCGATTGAGAAGTACCTGCGGTTAGCACGTAAGGTAACAGTATTGCCACGCTTACGGCAGGGCTTCGACGCTACTCCCGGCTGGTATTAAAATATAACATCCCACCTTCACATAACAGATGTTTAATAGAGGAAAATAGACTCTCTTCTATCAGAATAAACCCGTATCATCCGTAAAAAAGTATTCAGCCCATTTTAAGTCTGACAGCAAAAACGTGGAAGAAAAACCACCAACTGACAAACCCAAAGACATTTCCAGAAGAACCTCTTTGTTTATGCGAGCGACCAACTGACAGCGCGCTTCATCAGGAATATTTTTAAATACATGATGAGGTGGAATACGCTGTATTACAGCTTTCAAGATTAGCAATTTTGGGTTCTGCAGCAAGCTTTCATTTTCTATTCAGGGAATACTGTTGACATGAAAAGTGAAATTACTCAACGTTAGTAACAATATGATAACTATAATTTAACAGAAAATCCTCAGCTGGTGTATATCTGCGTATTTCCTTTGACTTCAATGGAACTACACAAATACACCATCTGCTCTGGAACCGGCTCATCACTTACCAGGTCAGCAGTTCACGGACAAACAAAACCAAGAATAAGCAAGTCTAAAACTAAGTTTATTATAATTTCATTTCCTTTTTTTTTTCTTTTTCTCCCCCTCCTCCCCCTTTTATAGTCATACTTGGGTTGTAATGCAAGCAAGAAGCTTGCAAAAATCTCTCAAGATGTGTTCCAATCCAATATGCGGTGATGATAAAGAAAATTAAGAGTAGATTTTAGTGGTATGTCTTTAGCTTGTTTTCCAATTGTTACAGTAATCCTGCAAACCAGTAGTATTTTGAATTCTCTCTGGCAAGTATTTTTCTCATTTCTTTGTGTAAACATAAAAATAAACTGAAGATGAATATACTGGCAAGCAGCAATTAGAACCAAAGTGGCAGAACATGTCTTCCTTTTAGCTAGCGTATAAACGTGGCGGTGATAACACTGTTTCTCTCTCGAGTGTTATTTTTCATTACCTGTAGAATAATCAGTTCTAGGCAGCACCATCTTAATGATGACGCTATCGTTTTTACTAAATGCTGCTACCATTTCTTTCTTCTCCCCCTTTCAAGAACAAGGAAATTAAACTGTGGGCAGTTTGGTCACAGTCTAGTTGCATGCACGCACATATACGCACACACATAATTTCTTGTTCCTAGTTAACTCCAAATTAAAAAAAAAACAAACTTGGAAGCTTGTTGATTTATCATGTATAGCAATAAGTTATTTTGTTCTCTTTGTTACGCTTTTATATAATCATGCTCACAGCCTGTATGAGTGGCAATAAAGATTTTTTGAATGAAAATCATTTCTCGCTTTCATTCTGTGTAATTCCCATCAGCAAGCACCCTGCAATTCTGTGATGCCTTGTGCCAGTGATGCTTAGGTTTTTTTTTTTCCCCTGAATGCCATTTATCTACCCTCATGCAGCTGCATGTTCAATTTATCACCATACCTGCAGGATAATGCTCCCATAAGCATTCTTTAGTAGATTAACCGCATCTGCATGAGACAGCCCATCCAAAGGTTGCCCATTAATACTGACAATCCGATCTCCAACCTAAAAGTACAACAGTAATGGAAAATTACTAGCATTAGGGAAAATTAAAATTAAGAATGCTTAAAATTCCTCGTGAACTTGGCACTGCACAGTCATGCTTCTCTTTTGCAGGATCCCTTTTGTGAGAATTCTGCACTGCTAGTGATCATTTACCATTCTTCAGAGCAAGTACGATACGGATTTTTTAAAAATAACAATGTGATCAGAGAAACAAAGATGGGTTGTATTTTACTATTTCCGTTTGTAAGCAGAGAGAGTGAGATTTTCACTGCTGTCCTCCCATCCAGAGAGGATTCGTTTGTGTCCATATGTGCAGAGAAGTTCATATTCTTACGTGTATGCACATGCTGACTGCAGTATAGGAAAGCACTTCTGATATTAATCTAATTAACCTAGATGATTTCTTCTTCTTATACATAAAAATGATCTTGACCCTGGCACTTAGTGCTATTGTGTAATTCTGTTAGAGACACGGCATGAACGTAGCAGCATGTACTAATGAATCTCATGGGCCAGAGCAATCCGATGTGTCCGCATAATAAGTTTTTTTCAATACTAATGATTTCTTGAAACTCTCTGCAAGACTGAAAGCGTTCACCACGGTCATTCCTGGAAACACACACATCCTCTGGGTCTAATATAAGTGCCTTATTTTGGCATTTCTTTATAAGGGCCTTGAGATCAAACGACTAACCTCCCATCTGGTTTTTACCTGATTTGAGCTCTAAATGATGGCCAGTCTGCAGTCCCCAAAATGCCTGCAATTTCCAGAGAGCATGTTGCTGTCCTCCCTGGGTCTGGATGAAAGTATACATTCAAAGACCACTGCAAAGGCATTTATGTTCTTTCTCTTAATGTCACTTTTCCAATGTGGGCAACAATTGCCAGTATCCCAAGATGCAATATAATCAAAAAGGGAAGAGAAGTGTAGGTTTGTTTTTTGGGGGTTGTTTTGGTTTTGTTTTTGAATAAAAAGAGGCAGAGTAGTCTACGAGACATTATCAAAGTGATGGCATACACAGAAGCGCTCGAGGCTCCTTCTCTGTGGGACACATGGCAGATGAAACAGGAAATATTGAGAGGGCTCCTCTACTCACTCTGAGTCTTTGGGTACGTGCAGCCACACCACTGGCTTGAATCATAGCAATGAAGATGGGAATATCTCCTAATGGACTTCCCTTCCCTCCTGCTATACTGATACCAAGTGCATCATTTGGTCCCTAAAACAAAGCAAAACAACAGAACATTTGCAACTGCAGCAACTCACAGAGGTCAGTGTTCAGGGTATAGCGATAATTGACTCATTTGATTTATGGAACAGGGAGAAAATAGATAGGCTTGACAGACACACGCATCCTCACACATGCATGACACAGGCGTACATCCAACAACCTATTGCAAACATAAATAATGCAATTTTACTTCTGAGAAATGCTACAAAAATTAACAACTTCAGTTAAAGGTGTCAGCTTTTTGAATTAATAGAACATAACTCACTGACCCTTGTTATCTCCACAGTCCTTGGGCCCATATCTGCTCCTACTAATAAAGAAACAAACAATTAGCTTCTGTAATTAAGAGATAATATAATTAAGAGATAACAGTCAGGTGACAATGGTCCCTCGCTGCCTAGTCAGAGTTATCACCGAGCAGAAGCGGAGCCTTCCTGTGCCAAACCAGGCAGTGCTGCTCACGTGAGGAAGACGGGATTTCTGTTTCACCCAGAGATGAATACGGACGTAATCGCTCCGGCTGACGGATGCCACCGTGACGCCCATTGTAGCGCAGCCGCTGCTCACCCCAATCTATTGAATAGCAGCACTCTGCTGGCCTGAAGAAAAGCCCTATTGTACCTTTCACTCAATTAAAGATTGGCTTATTATTCATAAATCACAGTGTTCCTACCACAAAGGGTAGAGCACACGGCTGGTCTAAGACTGTTGAGGTTCCATGGATTTCGTCTTCTAATTTATGCTGTATTAGCAAATAATAGACAGCCAGGAAGTCTGGCTGGCATATATCTAACCATGGGACATTTACAAGTACTCAAAACAGTAAAAAAAAAAGGAAAAAAGAAAAAAAAAAAGGGACGCTTCCAAGGAATAATTTGAACTGGGACTAAACAGCTTAAAAGCTGATGGGGCAGTCAGGTGCTGGGCTCTGCTACACCACCCCCTAATTCTACCAGCTTTAATTAAACTATTTGAAGACCCTTTAGAAAGCAGGTAGAATTAGTCTCTTTCAAGAGTTGACAATTGTAAATAACACAGATCAGTGTTTCTCAGCGCCACGCACGTGTGCTCGTGCAGATATCTGCTCTGAGTCCCCAAGGCATCGGGGTGGCCGAGGGGCAGCGGGAAGCCCAGCGCCGGGGACGCTGGATCGAGGTATGCAGACATGCTTTCTCAGCGCTGCGGGGCCCTTCAAAACGGCACAAGGAAGGCTGCCCAAAAAGTCACCCGCCTCCTCCAGTGCACGCAAACTGGCAGAAGAAACGTCTTCTACTTCTGCCCACGGTCGGACATGAGCAAAGGTTACCGACTTCCGACACGGGTCAGAGCACGCAAACGCGCAGGCTCTCCGCAAGCTACCACAGGCTGTAGATTTAGCACTTGCTAAATCTGCAAATTGCAAACTGAGCATTGTGACTTTCTCGTTACAAAACAGCCCTTTATACACTCAAGAACAACAAAGATATAAATGAAGTGGTGGCAGCTTTATTCCCTGAGAAAACTGTTTCTAATGCGAGAACCTTGCCTGTGCTAAGCCTCCGAGGAGGGCGTCGGGGAATAGCAGGGAGGAGGAATTCTGCACTTAAAATAGAGAAGCCATTACTCTACTAGTAGACATAAAAATAATGTCATTTGCTGGAAAGCGCTTGGGTCTTAAAATATCAGTGGTACGTCTTCTGGGAGACTGAGTAGGAAAACCAGAATGAAGTATTCAGTTTTGCTTTTAAACCAGCACAAATACAAAGCAAATAACACGCAGCTATTCTGACAGCTGCCCAGATTATACCTGAGTTTCTCTGAGACACATCTGCTGAAGATCTTTTTGTGCTGACAAAATTCTGTAAGGTAGAGAGGACTGGAGCAAGAGCAGGGTGGAAGTGGCTGTGAACACTCTGTTGGCTCGCCTGAAGTTAAAAATAAATCAAAACCTGTGAGTCAAACCCAAACGTTAACTTTAAACCAGTTCCCAAAGCATATGGGCACAGCTGCGCTCTGCGCCAACCAGACTGGAAATACCACATCGGCCACGCAAGTGCAAACCCCTCCAACTCCATTTCCAAAGGGGAAACCCACCCAAATCTGTCCCCAAGTTGTGGGCACACCCATAGCGCTGCACACTGCGTACGGTGTTCAGGTCTGCTCTAGAGAGCATAAGGAAATAAGATCAACCCCCCTCGTCTGCCTATTCCCAGTGTGTCTCCAAACCTGGGGAGAAGGGGAGATGATGGTTGCTGCTAAAGCTGTTCTCCCACAGGATAGGGATAGTGCATACACCCACTTTGTTAGGCAGAAGTAATGTACAGGCTTTGTTATTTTAGCTGAACATATTGTTCGATTACAAGGTCCCATAACTGAACCTGCTCCTTTCATTTGACCAAGAACCTGCTCTTCCTTCCAGAGTAACATCCCGGGTGGAGGACGAGATGCCTGTGTACTACAGCTGACAAAAGGGAGAGCCTGCAAAGATAGCTGCTTGTGCACGTTACCAGTTCTTGGCCGTCCATTTCCAGCCCTCCTTTTCCCTATCTCCATATCTGGCTTTATCTTCGGACTCTGCCCCTCAGGAAAACATCATTATCAATTTAGGAAGTGCGTCTGAACAACAGGTTTCACCGAGGGCCAGACATTTTCAAC
Organism: Charadrius vociferus; assembly: GCF_000708025.1. NCBI lineage: Eukaryota > Metazoa > Chordata > Aves > Charadriiformes > Charadriidae > Charadrius > Charadrius vociferus. The sequence continues at coordinate 3,687,932 of NW_009648149.1, forward strand.
TAAGCTGCTTTATGCAAAACAAAGATCTGGTCTATACTCCTCCATCCACAGCAGAGCTTTCTCCCTCTAAATGCATTAGGCGGTGAATCAAAAGCTCTGGCAGCATTTATCCGAACTGACCAACGTGCAGCTGTCAGTGATGAACAACAGGCAGAGCACAATTTCCACCTCTAGTTGCCAATTCATGGGTCAGTTAACATAATTTGCAATGCGCGTGAAAGAAATCACTGTCCTGCACCACAAGGCTTACATTTCTACTGTTAAAGGTATGCAACGGACCAAGAAAAAAGCCAAGTGAGGACAAAAGTTCTGGATGCTCTTGGCCAGCAGCTTCTAAAACATCGCTCGCAGTTGTGCAAATCATTCAAGCTGATTCGCCATATTATCTGCCAAGATTTTTATAACTCTTGGAACGGTTTTGCTGAGAAACATTTATTCCGTTTTCAAAATCACCAAATCACTTAGGAGCAGTGAGATGAAGGCTCTCAAATGGCTCTGCATTAAGAACAGCAATTAAGATTTCTTGTATTAAAGGAAATACAGAAATTACTAGGTTCCTGCAAAAGCCTCTTACGCTACGAAGAAAGGGGGATGGCACTGTTCGATATGATTTTCTACCTAGAATTATGTTAGATACTATGGAGTTTCGCTGCCCTTTCAGCTATGAGTTTTACACGGTAAAACTGGGTGGATAATTTTTAACCGTCACTTTTTGATCACATCGCTCTTGCTGAGGCTGGCCCTTGATACAACGACCAAAAGAAAGGAATACTCAAGGCCGCTGTCTTTACTTAATGCAATCAGTATAGTTTTCCTCCGTTATTTCATTTTCCCTTGCCCGCTGCATGCAGTGCAGATGTTTCTCCAATGATAGCGATTATTTTTAAAGCTGGGCTTAGCCCAGCTGTTCCTGCATGGCTATGGGCTCTTTAGCCCTTCCTGACACTTCACCCACCCAGAGAGCAGGCTGGATCACTGAAGCCCTTTAGAAAGTTAAGAAATCACAGCACATGACTATGATTTTGGCCCCCCTTTTGGGATTGTTCATGCACGACATCAAGGACAAGCCTCCTCTCTCGGGGACATTGGCAACTTAAATATCATGGCAAAGCCGTTGGTCTGCGGAAGGAAAAATCCATTAAAAAAAGTTTTCTAAGTCATCTTGCCTTGTTTTTCCTCCCTTGCAATACTCAGATTAATACCAACGGTATCAGTGTCTGAGCTGATTGGGGGGCGCGGGGAAAGGGGAAAAGCCCTGCACTGATTGAAAAATGAATTGTTGTCCTCGCTTCAGGTAAAAAGCAAGTGAAGCAGGAAATTGCTCCGTGTTTTCTTTGAGAGGAAAGCAGCTCTCATGTGGTTCTGCCATAAGATAGGCAAAGATACAGTTCAGTTTCATTAACTCATTTTGATTGACAAAACAGCTGCAGAAAATACATTCAGCATTTTTGCAGGTCTAAAAAAAATTCTGGGCATCACCATTTGAGAAATATATTACATATTTTTTTGTTTGTCTCAGGAAGACACTCCTTAAACAAAAAAAATAATATATTAACTAGCTCTTCTACTTCATCAGCATTTCAGCATGACACTTACTTTACAGTTCTGTACAGAAAACTATTGCAATAAAATATTTTGTTCCACGTCCTCAGCAGTGAGCGTGTGGAAGGACCGAGCATCAAGTGCCTGCCTGTGCACTGTCCCCGTGCCGTGCCTGTCACAGCTCCATTTTATACGTATGAATTTGTCACTAACCTGACTGTTTTGGGATGTTTTCCGTGATGATAGCCATGATCCAGCTCGCAATCTCCCAAGCTCAAGATGCACTAGGCCTTGGGCACACTTGGAAAAAAAAATAAAATCACAACGTACAGCATTTAAGTGTACACATAATATTTCATGCTCTCCTGGAGAGAATTATGTTTATATTCAGCACCACAACTCCGTGAAGAAAAGCCCCAAGGAATACTCCAAACTTTAACGTTTGTGTTTAGAGAATACAAAAAGTGCCCGTCCCTGGATTTGGGTTTATTCCGAGGGTTTATCCCGGCTGCTGAAGTCAGTACGAATCTTCCTACCGGCAAACTGTAGGTGGGCAATTACTCAGTAAAAATAAACAAAAAGGTCCCATCTCTGTAACTGACGTTTGCCGCAAACAACGCTCATGAAAAACACTTCAGAGGAAAAATGCCGCAGAAAAGGGCAAATTTAACACATGTGCACTCAACTTAATAATACACCCTCATATCGCCAATTTCCAATTCTTAAATAGGTAAACTGTTGGCCAGGTACCAACCCTGAATGGAAAAAGCAAGGAAATAATTAGCCTTTCCTTTCAAGAACGAAAGAAATCATATGCAGAAACACCAGTGGTGATGGCAGGGAAAAAGCCCTCGTCTCCACATGCAGTTTTGAATAGAAACGGGGCTGCAGCATCGCTCCCACCTGTCCTTTCGGCCTTGGTACGGGCTGTCGGGCCCGGGAGCGGTACGGAGGAGCTAACATCAGGCACTTGCAGCCAGGCCATCCATCCCCTGCCTTCTCCTCTGACTCAGGCAGCTACATGCTTTTGAATGGAATAAAGCAAATTCTCCCAGACTGCACAACTTCAGAGTCTAAAATCACTCCTGGAAGACGGAAAGCTGTGCAGAAACGGATTTAAGCTGCCATTTTATAGCTGCAGGTTAGCACAGCAAAGCCAAAGGCATTTTATTTCAGTTCTGATTTGTACGCCTCTCAGGTTTCCAAATATTTTTCTACCGTATGAAACATACAGTTGCATTTTCAAATAAATGCCTAAATACCACACGTGCCTTTGTTTTCCCACTTCTTATCATCCCACTTCTAAAGATACGTGGGGAAGTGATTTTAAATGAATCTCCCAAAGTTATTTCAGATGAAATTCCAGTCTCGGTAATCAGTTCGAGCTGTCCCGTGTATGTGTAAATAGCACTTCAGGATAATTACCTTGCACAGTGTCTGTAACTGCAATTCAATATCTTAAAATGTATTATGTACTCACCTTAAGTATAGTGGCAACAGTCTCTTGTGAGGCATTTCTCATATCCTCTCCATTTACAGACAAAATCTGATCTCCTTGAATTAATCTTCCATCTAGGTCTGCAGCTCCTCCTTTAACAATGTCAGAGATAAACACTCCACTTCCATTTCTAGCAATGCAAGAAGCATATGGCTAATTATACAATCCAATATTCTTTGGGAGACCAATTTAGATTACTTGCATTTAAGAGACATTACAAGAAACCTGTGAGCAGAGGAGGAACTGGTTTTACACCCCATTCAACCGTTTTGAGTGTAAAAAAACCCCCAAGTTTTAAAACCAAGGCACGTTTTGCTATATTTAATACTGTCTTTCCCCTTGAACCGTTTGTTCTGACTGTATGACCCATAAAGATTCATGAAAAATACCACTTGTATGAATAAAAAGCCAAGGGTCGGTCTAAGATGGAGTTAAACTATCTCCTGATGTGCCTGAGATGAATTATGCAGCCTCACATACTTTTTTCCTGTATTCCCCCTAAAGGCTCAGCTCGGTTTCTTTTCTACAAGCCTGGAGGCCCCCAGCAGAAGAGCAGGGAGAAGTCTGCAGAAAAGCCTTGCAGAGTTTGCACATGAGTTATGCAGCAGAAAATCCAGCCTTGTGGCTGTCCGCCTGCCTCGGGCAGCGAGGGGATTGTATTTATTTATCAGCTCCAGCCTCCTCGCAGGGGAGTCCCCTTCCCAGGGGCCGCAGGACCCCTCTCTGCCAGCCCCAGCTCCCGGGGCTCGCTATGGGGTGAGCTGGTGCTGGCTGCCATGCCAAGATTGGGCGTTTGGTATCCTTCGCCCTGAAGGACACAACACAACCTGAATTCTACCCGGGTATCGTTTAATCGCCTTCCGAAATCGGGCTGCCTCGGAGGTGGGAATCCCCACAAGCAAAGCACTTAGCGACAGTACAGAAAGTTTTGCACAGAAGCAAAGGCGGGAGGGCTGGAGACTGTGATTACCATCTGTAGGGTAATTTACATAAGCTAAATTAATTACCCAACCTGCAATCTGCTCACAACACCTGGGTTAAACATTGCCACTCTTGTAAAAAACTGCTGCGGCAACTTTACTGACCATACGCAGTCAGGATAATGACATGATGATTTGTAATTGAGAAAATAAATTTTTTTTGGCAATGCGGAAGAGCAACCATGTGACTCTTAGGCACCAACACTGAATGAGCGCTCACCAGTGTCGTGCTGCAAATCTCTTCTAGCACTGAAAGATTACATCTATCAGTGCTCTGGTTCGAATGATCTAATAGCAGTGGTTTAGAAATACATCAGTAAAAGGTCACATTTTATTAAGCAGCTGTTACCTACCACCGTATCTCAGATTCTGAGTGGTACTCCCACAACTGCTGTCTACAGTGTCGGACAGTCGCTTCGATACTGTTGAGGATTCGGGTCTAACACTCAGCCTCTGATCTTCCACTGACACTGGTCCCTTTGAACCCGAGTAGGAGCTAGATCTAACCCACAACTCCATTTTCAAAGGCAAATCCTGGTATTTGGCAATAGGAAAGTTTCTCTCCCCATTTCGAACTCACAAAAGCCACGACCAGGGCTCGCAAGCCCCGAGACACAGCTACGCTCCTGGTTCCGCGTGCGCCCACTTGGCCACACTCGCCCTGTGCTGGGAGCCCTCCTGGCCAGCACCAGCCTTGGCTACACAAGCATGTCGTCATTCCGATAGAGGAGCCAGGACCACAACCCCACCACACCCCTGAAGATGTTTAGATACAAAATTCTGTTCCTGACAGAGTTTTTCCCTTTATTTCAGGTTCCATTTAATGGCGACAGCTGTTCATATGGCAAGAACCAGAATATTTCTCATTTCAAGTGCAGTGTGATCAGGAGACGCTCTTACCGTTTTCCAGCTATGCTGAGCCCTAGTCCTCGGCCCGTTTTCTTTTGTATATCTACGTAGAAAATCTCCAAGTTTTCTTCATCTTTGTAATGCGCTTCATCTCTATAAACAACCAACTGCACCTTCTGGGGCGTCTGTCTCAGCGCAGTGATAGCTTCTTCATGGCTGGCGTTCCGCAGATCGATCCCGTTCACCTGAAATAATCAGTGTTTTCTTTCCAAATGACATGTATAAATGATCTTTTCATCACACCCTACCCTCGCGTGACAGGGCAAATTTGTCAAATTGACACCCCTCGGCACTGTAATTTAGTGCTCCCATTTCCAGAGGGCCGAGCTCCCAGATCTCCCACTGAGCGCAGGTTCAGTGCTTTGCGCCGCTGCCTGGAGTAAATCACAATAATCAAAACATTTTGGCTTGTAAGTTTTGTGGGTGTTCTGCCCTTATTTTTAAATGCTGGAACCTCAAACAATGCTCCTTTCTTACACCTAGACAAAGCGGGATGTGCTTCTTTGAGCTTCCTATACCTCTTACTGCTCTGATTCCTTCTCCCCCAGTTTCCCGACGGCGCGAGCCCAAGGCAGGAGGAACCAGAGCCACGAGCACATGGCAATGGCGAAGGCCAGGCAGGACGTATTAAACGGTTATTTTGCTTTGTTCCAATAGATGGCACACAAGACCGCTCCTGGAGCACTCAATTACATTTCTCTTACGACAACCTGAAAATGTTTTAGCATTTCAGTAATATCAGACAGAACAAGAAGTTCTGATTGAATGCTGAAGTATTAAAAAAAACCTATTGCAACTTGAAACTTAATCTCCTAAGTTTGCCAAGCCTGATCCACGGATGACCTTTAACGTGTTTGCCAATATTCTGTTGACAAAACCATCTTTTATTTGTCAACAGCAAAAAATATCAATGCTTAACTATTTTTGAAGTCTCCTTAGGAAGTAACATGAACTCTAACTGAATAATGATACAATGTTAATCCACTTACATAACATAATAAGTTTTAAGGCAATGAAAATATTTCTCAGTATTTCTACTTTTCAGCAGAAAAAAGTTCTTCAGTATTTCAAAGTTATAATCAAACTTAATTTTACATTAAGATAATTAAGCCTAATCTATAGTAATTATATTCTTTTGTACTAATTCTGCACACATTTATTTATATACTGCGTTGGTATTCTATTCTCGACACAGGCATCTGCGTGTACTTTATCACAGTAATCTGAAACTAATTCAGAGTCATCTCTTTGAATCATTAGTACAGCTTTTAAAAGCTGAAATAATAACAATATTATGGCACACAAACATTAGCACTTTCCTGTTGGGCCAGAGAAGAATTAATTAACCTTCCCCATTTTTATCCCCTAATTATTGCACTCTGTTAATACACAGCTATTTATAAAACGAAAACAACATTCAGCCTTAACGCTAAAAAAAATATTTTCAATGCAAGAGCCGTAAAGACAACTCCCCAAGTACCCCTTGCTATTTTTCTAACCCTATACACCAAAGCCTTAATGGCCATGCTGGGAATTTGTCCTGATCTGACAGCGAGAGAGGCTGCGAGCAGCTGCGCTGAACCCCTGCCTGACGCAAGTTTCATTTGCAGACCAACACTTCTCTCTTAACCCTTTCCCTCCTCGACTTCCACGCTTCCCTGCAGGGAAAAACCGCTACGTTTATTCACTGAAATAATTCTGTGTTAGGAACCGTGGCCCGGAGGAGCCGGGAGCTGCCCCAGCCACGCTGCGGGTGGGCCGGCTCAGCGCAGAGCCGCTGGAGGGGCGGCGGTAGCGCCGGCCTCCGAATGAAAGATTAAACAGATGAATAATACTGAGCTATTGGACATGACAGCTGAACTAGGTAATTCGTGAACTGCCTTGCTCAATTAAATTTAATATATTCTCAATTTGTACTTTCAGTTTATATGAATATATAAGGAAATAGGAATTTGCCAGGACATTCTTAGTGACAGAAAAGAAGCTTCAAGTACAGATCCCACTCAATGATCTCTATTTTGCCTACAAGAAACATACACTGGGTTGAATAGAAGTCCACACGACAAAGATATAAGCAAGCACAAACACACAGAGAGACTCGTTTACCTCCAGAATCTGGTCGCCGGCCCAAAGCCTGCCATCTCGGGCTGCTGCCCCTTCTTCATAAACTTCATGGATCACTATGGCATCCTGCGGGAAGAAAGGGGTGGCGTGAGTCCTCCCTCCCAAACACCCCCCAAAACGGGCGGCCACGACCCAGCCCACACAGCCCACCGCTCCCCAGTGAAGGGGTACAGCGCTCTGTGTCACGACAAGCAAGGCTGTAACACAGATTTATCTTTTTTTTAAAATATTTTGGGATAAGAAAACGTACTCCTGTAAGCACAAAATACAGATAGCCAGTAAAAAGGTAAAAAGGATTTGGTTCATCACTTCAGGGTAGTCTTGTCCAGAGCTTCTTAGACTTCCATCATTTTTATACATTGGCATCAGCGGTATTGAACTCAGTGTGAACCGCTGTATTAATATCGTCTACTTTTTATGATATTATTTAAAACCAGATTCTTTGGAGCTATGAATATTTTTTAGGGACTTGGCATAGATCTCAGCTTTAAGCAAGAACTGAATGCCTTGTGGTAAATAGCGCTGGTTAAATCTGTAAGAAATGAAATCCAGAAGAAACGAACAATGGCAAACGTTAGTTTATTACTGAGGTTGGAAAATGTAGGCAGTGGCAGATGTAGCTTCAGGGAAGGTTTCAGTGATTTAATCTTATTGCCAGCAATAGATGTCCCCAAAGAAAAAGCATTACAAAGAACATACTGTTCTCTTGCTGGTGCTTTCCCTTTGCATTGTTCTGGTCTCTTTCTCCCCACTTCCCCCCCCCGAAACACATAGGTGAACATCCTGCCGCAGCGCTTCAGCCGCGGTCCTGACAGCTAGCAGGACGGAGCGCTTTATGGTGCAGAATGTGCTCCTGTCTCCATCGTCACCAGCAAACACCCAGGAACGGCTTCACTACAAACTTTAAAATGGCCCCGGCGATTTTCCATTAGATAGGCGGGGATCAGATACGCCGTTCCCAGACACATACACCCTCCAAAAAACCACTACGGCTGTGAAGCTCCTTCGCCGGTTTGACGTACAAGTCAAAGAGGAGACTTTCCGCGGCGTTGGCAACAAAAGGCGGCGAGGTTAGCAGCGTGCGAGCCCCGCTGCGCGCCGCCTTCCTGCAGCAGGGCAGGAAATAGCTGCCGGGGTAGAACAAAGTACCTTCGTGTTCCGAAAACACTGTTAGGTACTACATCTCTCATCACCGAGTTAACTCCCCCCGTGTTGCCTCGCGATCCTTTCCCAGCGCACATGGTGCATGTCGAACAGCAAGAAAACTCAAATGCCCTGAAGCTAACGCTGTGATCGAGACAACATTGAGAGCATTATTCTTTTTCATTCCCACTACACCTTATTTAATGATGTGGACTTGTATCTACAGCCGCTCCGCTGCTGCTGGAGCACAGCGCCACTGTCACAAGCTTCCTCTTTGATACACAGACACCAGTCACTGCAAAAAGCCTCAAGGATTTTAATCACAAATGGGTTACAGCTGATACAAGCGTCCCAGATGGGGGGAAAATAGATTTCAACCTACATAAATGAAGGCAAAATACTATGAGCTGTGTACCAAGCTAATTAAGAAATTCAAAAGAATGGTTTGATTAAAAGATAGATATATATTTTTTAATATATATACGCCACTGGCAACTGCAGGGTTTTCTTGAAATAACTGAAACAGCTATTTCAGTGGAACAGAGTAACATGCACATCCATCTCAGCAGCGCTGCCAAAATCCTCTGCTCTGTGTCTTAGATGTTCCCTCAGTTGTGGGGTTTTGGTTGTTGTGGGTTTTTGTTTGGTGGTTGGTTGGTTGGGTTTGGTGTTTTTTTTTTTTGGGGGGGGGGGGGCGTTACCTTTGTTTTAAAAATGATCACGCAACTAAGTCAACACAAGAGACTTTTGCCTGGGTAAAAGCCAGGAGGGTGACAGTGATGTATATTTTTTCACCTGAGGCTGATCACGGGTAACTTTGAGAAAAAGCTGAGTCTGTGGTTTAGAACTTCCACAGCACACTTCACTTTTACTTTTTTAAATACTTTACAAAGGAAGGCATTTAGAAGTGGCCAACACGAAACATCAACCAGCGTGTTAAGACAGCATTGTTCAACCAGGACACACTGGGGCAGTGGATGAACACGAGGTTGGGTAGACAAATGGCAACGTGCCCATGTAACAGCAGACTGGGCACGTACACAAGATGGTCAAATCAAACACTTTCAGACTGTATTTAATCTGATATTTCTTAGTCTCTGAGCAAGGAGCTTTAATCACATTTCTTTAAGTTTGTTTTCCATCTGTGGTTGCTTTAAAAATGGTCAAGAAGCTGGAGTTACCACGTCTTCCCTGTGCTGCCTCGCTAAATGTAAAACCGCACATACCTAAAGTGCAGATTCAGGAACCACCGAGCGCTATCAGTTTGAACAATCTGCATCATCTATTTGAAAAGGCAACAATTCAGTGTTACGCTGTGGTTCCTGCATGTGTTAGAAGCCAGACCTAGAACTAAAAACACATACGGCACGAAAAGGTACATTCCTGTTTGGTCTCTGCCTACCCTAAAGAAGGAAACATCTCACTCACCTGCCAAAGCACCATTTTTCTTAACTAGTTTTTTTTAAAGTAGCGTAGTTGAATCAGACTTATCAAATCGATTAAAAACAGAGTGAAGCAACATGTCCACGATGTACTGTAAAGATTTTTAAATAGTCCATAAGCATAAATATGGGAGTCTTCCTTAGCTTATAAACGATGATTAAGAGAGATCTTTCCTCTGATACTTCTAGGATCAGCTCAAAGTACGTTTAACCCAGAAGTAATTTTTTTCCACTGGATCTAGTAGGATCTGGATAAGACTCTGTTAGTTTTGATCATCCATGAAAAAATCAGTAAAACGAAACTGTTTGATGTTAGTGAACATTTTAAATGATATCAATATTTGCAAGAAGTTTACAAAGTAATGAGATGCAATGTCATGCTCCAGCCATCTAAACTAAGCCCTACTCTGTAATGACTCTATTGACATGCTACAGATTTAGGCTGTAATACCCTTCTCAGTGCATCAGAAAAAAACTAGGATCTATTTATTTATTTAAAGCATTTATTTAAAGGAGAGGTTTTGGTTACTGGACGTCTGCAGCTGCTGCTCACTAGCGTCAAATTCAGTTGCATGCCTGATATCTCTAGAAGTCCAGGCCTAAATAGTTCCAAAATCAATCAATCGAGGGAGGAAGGGAAAGCGGCGTCAGTGTTCAACTAGGGGTTGTGAATTCACGGTGGCTCTGGACAGTTTTTCCACTGCCATCCCTCCCCATCCCCTTTCACGACCAGTTTCATACAGATCGTGGCACTCCATGACACAGCTTGGCAGAGTGGCAAAAACGGCTAGTGCAGAAGGAAGAAGTGAAAACACTCTCATATCAAGAACATGGTTGTTTAAAGAAAGATATCCAGCTGCTGAAACCACAGACTTCATAAGGTTTACAAATAGATTAAAAAACCTGGAGCTTTAATCATTGTGTATTTCAACAAAGAATGCCCCATTAGTCTGGGACCGTTATATAAACCAGGAATGAATGCAAAGTCGAACATTTCTTGTATGGGACAGAAAGATGCAGAACACAAGACAGGCCATATAAACAGCACTTTAACATGCTAAACAAAGTCCACGCTCGCAGGTGTAATCCTTGACTATCCGACCATGAAAACGCTGAAAGACAAAGTAGAAGGAAAGCTGTCTGCTGCTGCTGAGGTTGCCCAACATTATTGGCTGAATAACGCTTAAATTGAATATTGAAGGGCCTGCAGTTCAATGCTACGAAGCTGGATGCACTGATACTATCTATACTGCATGACTAGAAATACCACCTGCAAGCCGGATTCGTTCCCAAACATGGCAAGAACATAGGCGGTTGGTATATGTTAGGCACCAAATCTGTTAACAAGTGGTAAAGTTTACCAAACCTGCCAGACGCTATATTAGACGGTATTTTGTAAGGTTCAGATCTGAGCTGTGGGACAGCTACACCCCTCTCGCTCCCCAGCAGAACGCCACTGTGACTGCACAGCCTCTCGAGCACACGAGTGACAACTCTCACACTGACTGACAAAAGAGGTTTTGGCCGACAAGCAGAAGAGTTCACGGAGTCTCTTGGCCAACCCCTTGAAGAACAACGTTGGTGCAGAGCGAATCGCTCCCGAGCAGCGGGTGCAAGACAACCTTACAGCAACCAGCGCCCAATCTGAAACCCACTTATGGCAAATACAACTTGTAAAATGCACACAGTGTGATCTGCGTTGCATATCCTTCTATCTAAGGGAAGGGAATAGCCCTGAACTACTGGGGAATCGGATCTCAATTCTGCCCCCAGCTATGGATATTTTTTCTGCTTGATATTTAACAACTTGGGAGACACGGTAGGGGAAGGGTATCGACTCACCCATCAGCAGAGAGCACAAATACAAAATGCTCATGTTAAGAATTAAATTCAGAAAGAGTGACAGCTTAATCTTTGTATCTTAAATGTCAAAGAACTGGCATGGGAGAGACCCCAGGCAATGACCACATAGCACCATCTTGATTGAGCCCTGGGAGAAAGGTAGTAAAATCAGCTTCCTATTCAGGAAAACCACTGACCAAGCGAACCTGAAAAGCCTGCAGGACCATAAACAGTGGTGGGAAAGTCTCACAAGCTGTCTGGCTGTAGGCTTGGAGTGCTCACACCTTTTCTGCAAGTTTATAGCATCTGAGCCAGTCTCTTTAGCGTTCCTTTTCTTGTATGCAGCTGTTCTTCAGAAGGACAAGCAGCCGCTTTCAACGCAGGTGCCCTTTACCACTGAAAATCAACCCCCAGCCTATGAAGTTAGTTGCAAATGTTGGGAGTAAAAGGACACAAGACATGAAGGAGGCTCAAACATTAAGTACCACGGATATTTTGATGAAGTTGTATCATGTGACAAAGGGCGGAACAGTTTGCAAGTGGGGAGATTTCAAAAGAAGTGGAGCGGAGAAATTCCCCACATACCTGGTGTTGGCTGGATTTGACAAGGAAAAAGGTCTGAATTTTGGTAAAGAGGCTTCTTGCATAGTCCTGAATTGTCCTTATTTACTGCAGATCATTCACAACAAGCAATTTCTTTAACCGAGCTAACATTAACTTTGTTTTGAGTTTATCTTTGCTGCACTATTTCAGTCTTCAAGACCCAGCCATTATTTTGATAGGCTCAAAGGCGCTTGACAGAAGTAAGGTCAACCACTACACAGAGGACTGCAATAATCATCAGAACAGAATGACACCGGGTAAGACACTCAGTTAGAAATTAGTTGTTTGAAAAATTCCAGACTGTGTTTTCCAAGATGTGAATTCTAAGGTGGTAATCACAGAATGATAGAATTGTCTAGGTTGGAAGGGACCTTTAAGATCATCGAGTCCAACCATCAACCTAACACTGCCAACACCACCACTAAACCACGTCCCTCAGCACCACGTCTACCCGTCTTTTAAATCCCTCCAGGGATGGAGACTCCATCCCTTCCCTGGGCAGCCTGTTCCAATGCTTGACAACGCTTTCTGTGAAGAAATTTTTCCTAATATCCAATCTAAACCTCCCCTGGCATAACTTGAAGGCATTTCCTCTTGTCTTATCGCTTGTTACTTGGGAGAAGAGATCGACCCCCACGTCGTTACAATCTCCTTTCAGGCAGTAGTAGACAGCGATAAGGTCTCCCCTCAGCTTCCTCTTCTTGTGTCTCATGATGTCTCATCACGAGACAAAAAAATCCACCCAAACAGTCCTGAAGGTAGAAACCGGATCCCTCGCTCTGCCCGCTAGCTACAAGGCTATGTCTACCACCAGAGCATCACCAGCCGTTTGTCCCGGACCAAGGGAGCATCATAGAGGGAAAAGGTACCTGCTCCCAGACAGACACTTCTGAGCACACGCAGACAATGATGCTGAAAGTCCAGGTCAAAACAGAGCCAACAGATCTTTGGGAACCTACGCGGCTGGGCAGTGCTAGAAAGCAGGCAGGGCAAACTGTTGGAATTACATGAATTTTACGTGCCCGTATCTCAGTTTGGTCTGTAGTAAGGTGAACGAATCTTATACCAAATACATAATTATGGTTAGGAGTAAGAAATCAAGCTTTCTGCATGAATTAGAGTACTTTCCTGAGGAAGCAAAAAAGTAAGCTACATATAGAACAACATTCAGGAAAAGATGTTTTCTGATTTAGCTGTGTTTTCCTAAGCATTTCCAACAGATTTCCTACATAGCTACAAACATTATACTAAATTAGCATTTATTAAAGACAATAAAGCTACAAAGGTTTTTGCTGACTGCAGGATTACAGGTTTATCTCTTTCCCAGGGCAAGTACAATACCATTAGTTATTTCCTTTTCAACTTTTATAGTACTTTGTCCGGAGTAGTAAAATTGTCATTTCATTTTTACAGGCTGGTTCACAGATAAAGTAGAAATCAACTAGTTGCACAGTGCGTTTTGCTGAAGAATTAGTCCCATATAAGAACCTCTCAGTAGTTAAAATAAATCCAGCTGCTGGTTACTTGTAGGCAGAGGAAATTACAACAGTTACGTTATGATCTACGATCTTCCATTCTAAATGGAATCTAAAAGATAACGGTTAAGC
>NW_009648149.1:3701637-3714327 GCF_000708025.1 Charadrius vociferus
GTTCAGCAACAAAAGCTGAAGGTCAACGCCAAGCAAATCACTTGACTTCTTAAAGGGGTTTATCTAATGCATCACGCTGCGTATACCTCCTCCTAACACTCAGATATTTTGCAATTGCTAGCATTCACAAACCATTAACAGGCACCCAAAATCCTAAGCCAAACACTACTGTAATAAAACAGGCTATATAATGTAAAAATGTATTACCGTGTTAATGTAAAAATGCTTTACATTGCATGATACCGAAAAACTTCTCCACTCAAGGTCAAAACAAAAGGTCTGTTTCCCATTTAAGAACAAGCCCTTGCAAAGGATGGTGTTCACTTGCCAACTTTCATAAAAAGATTAATCCACAACATCAATATGAATATAATTTTTCATACTAAAATACAGATTTATTTTAAGGAAGTGGATAATATTTGTATTACATTTTATAGGCCCCTATAGTTACATCTGGTCCTTATTTATTTAAATTTTATTCAGCTTGCATAATATTTTTGCTTACAGTTATATTCTCTAAGATCAGAAAAGCTAAAACCTGAAAATTCAATGGCACTATTCATTAACATTCCTTCGGCCTGCAGTCATAGACATTTGCAAGCTCTCCTTTGATTCTGAAATAATAAAACTAAGGTAATAAGATGTTTAGTGTAAAAATATATGACTTAAGTCAGAATGATAGAAAGAGCTATGTTTCTATGAATCACATGCCAAAGCAAACCAAAGTTTTTCAAAAAGTATACATGCTCATTTTAGAGGGAATAATAAAACACAGAACTACGTATTAAAATGTTAACTCTCTCACTCTCATTATTTTATTAAATAAAAAGAATATAAAAATTTACAGTGTACAGTGCATAACACAGGTTATAAAGAACGCACGAGATCCTGAATGCGTATGCCACAGGAGGCCAAAAGCCAGTGGTTTCAACCAGCAGCAAGCAAGATACTCCTGAAGTCCGTTCTGACACGTCCTACTGCTTTTGTATATTGTTAGCTTAAATTTTATGGTTGATTTACACTCCTGGAAGACACCAGCTTCTTCAAGCAAGGCACTGCTACGCAAGCCAGCCATACAGCCAGCTAAACCCTTGCCAAAGATCCATCAAACACATGATTTGCAAAACTTACTACTCATTCCCATGTACTCCTGTACAAAGCAGTTTGGTTTTTTCATGCAGTTGTGAGCTAACGTCCTTCTGGAATTATGATGAATCCACCAACTTCACTTGAACATTATTCAACCAAGAGACAAAGCAATTCCTCACAATTTCAAGCTAAATCCGTTTACCACTCTGTCATTAAATTGCCTTCTGTTTTATAAATGTGGGTGACGGTTAAGAAGTGATCGCATTTTTTTCTCTCCCAACCGCAAACTTTTCCTCTACAATACCCAAGCCACGATTAAAAACTTCGACTTCCACTACCATTTTTCATTCTATTGTTCCATTAATTGTGCGACAGACTTAACAGCAACAGTATCTATAGCCAATATATTGCTGAAACCCTCCTGAGGCCAATATCTTGCTTTGCATTTGTATTACAAGGTAAGCATATTCCACTAAAGCAGTTTCGGTCTTAGCTGGACTTGATGACTGTCTACGCAGTCGCTCAGACCTCGGCTGTCTATAACAGATGAAGTTATTTTTGCCCGAATCTAAATATAACTGAGGTGGGAGGGAGGGAAGAAAGCTCAACCAAGGGAGAACCTGTTTGTTTAGTAACACAGAAGTCACGACAGTCCACATGTTTAGGTAGGTCCCCACTGCTGACTGCCGCACGGCACGAGAGAGATATCAGTCTTGGCTTCAGCATAAGTAACAGCCTGCTCTTGGCAGCGCGGGGATCCTAGCAGGGTAATTAGCCCTCGCAGCTCCAGGGGCAAACATCGGATCTTGAACAGCTGCAATTTAAAGTCACAGTTTTCTTGATTATTCCCTTGCCCTTCCTTAACAGATGGGGTTTATGCAAGGTATGACTCACCTGGACTGACAGAACGAGTCTAAATATTCTTCTGTCAAACTGCATCCCCACCATCACAAAGGTCCCCTGCGCCGCCACGAGCCAGAAAGCCTTCTGGGCTAACCGAGGTGATTAGAAAAGCTTTTTCCTCTCCGACACCGGCGTTACCAGCTCTCACACCAACTCGTGTTAGCTGAGCGCAGGCATATTCTGTTACTTTTTGGAGCATTGCTAGTGTTCCATTTCCCTGGCTTTGTGGATCACTTTTATTTTACAGATGGAGTACCTTAAAGTTTGTTAATTGCCTTAAAAATGCTTTTTATTAAAGCCAGGCAAAAGCACAAGTAAAGAAGCTTTTATTTACCAAATTCAAAGTAGAAAACCCAGTATAAAAATTCTGCACAATAGGTCTGTTGTCGTTTTCAATAAAAAAAAGGCTAAAGTATGCTTCTTTCCTTTGTTTCTAGGTAAGGTTCAGACAATGACCACCTCTTCACTATTCCACCTGCAAAGAGCCCCTAAGGGTTACCGCTCCTGAAATCTTTGTTTCTTTTATATTGCAGGTGCCTCTTCAGTACTTAGCTGTGATTTCACGCCCCAGCTGAGCCTCTGCGCTCTCCTCCCCTCCCAGGGTTTTCCAACTCTGCCCGGAGGGAACATCCCTCTACCGGCCTCCACCGGCCTCAAAACCGCTGAATCCCCTCCGGCACGTCTGAGTGTCTTAATCACCCAGGCAGCAGATACAGAGTCAATAACTACCAGTAATCAACTCAACCATTGCTAAATTATTCAGCTGGAAGCAAAAACAGTGCTCCCATCAACTAAGAAAATGTTTGCATCTTACAGTGATGCTTTTTCCATGTGCTGACAAGAATAAAATCCCTGCAAATCGACAATCCTGTTTTATAGAGAACGGCCCATGGCGAGTTGCTAACTGGACAAGACATCGCAGCATTCACCCACTCTGGGGTGATAATGGGGTTTGGATGATTTAACCCCACATGCCATCTGGAGGAGTACCAGGACACCTTTTATTAAACAATTCCTCGATGCCCTATTCTCAGCCGATTTAAGAAGAAAACCTCATCAAAACTTTCTTGCAGAACAGTTTGAGAGGAAAAAAGCCCATTACTTGAAACTAAATTATTTGTCTTGAAACAACCTATGTAGAACATGCGAATGAAAAGCAGAATAACTGAGGAACGTTTCCTAAATTTATGGTGAACAACTGGACTAGCCGGTGCTGCCAGTCCTGTATCCCGCAGGGCCGGTTATTCATCCCGGACCCGCACGGTCCCGGGCTGTGCAGCCCTGGGCGCGCTGGCCGTGCCAGCACTGGCTGGATGCCGTGAACGCCCAACTCTGGAAGCTCAACTCTGCGTCTCACCAAGAGCGGCAGCTCGTCCAGGCTCCGAGCCGGCAGCCCAAGCACGAGCGTCCTGCCCAGCGCTGGGGTCTGCAGCGCCGGCGGCTCTCAGCGCCGCACCGCAGGCGTTGCCCAAACAGGTCTGCCACGTTCATGAATCCCGGGCGTCCCGCCGCTGGAGCAGTTCAGGCGCCCTGGGAGCACCGGCAGCTGCCGAGTGACAATGACATCCCTGTCAGGTTTACGGCCACTATTAGCAGTGGTGGAGCTGACAAGCATTTATATCTCATTCAGCAACTGGGGGGACGAGAGGGCAGGACGGTGTCCTGGAGAGCAGAGTTAGAGCCTCAAACCTCATTTTGGGATGTTTCTAAAAACATGTTGTGGTTTTTCTTTTTTTTTTTTTTTTATAAATTCCCACTCTGAGGTTACTTTTACAAGTTTGATTGGACTACAACCAAAAAAAAAAAGTCTTCTCACAAATTGAAAGCCCTGTACTTCAGCCAGCTCCACTCTGCAGTTTAATTGCTTTAAAGCAGAGGCCATGTGTTGTGTTCTCTCAGGGGTACAGGGGAAGGGGAAATGAAAGACAGCGAAGAAAAAAATAAACGTACAAATCCACCCTTAGAATAAAATGAAATAGGACTGCTTAAGGGCTATTGCTATTATTAAGGGCAACAACATGAAGACAACTCTCAAGGACAATCCCTCCTTCCCTGTACCTTTTCTACAGGCACATCTTCCCAGCTGATGCTCTCCTGCTCCCCTAAGCACCCAGCCACAGCCCTTGCTTATAATACATGCGACTTGAAAGGTTTTGCAAGTATAATGGGACGGTCATCTTCTCAACAAAAAACATTTCACAGGGGTTAAGACATCACTTTCCCACCTCCTGAAGAAATTAACCTCCCTGCTCACAGGCTGTATTTTTCAAGTCTCTACTTGGTGATTTCTGGTGAGATTCTTCAGGTTATGACTTAAAAGTTGCGCTCTATATTTTATTTTGAAGCGGTGCGTCCCTTTAGCGCCTTGCCAGATTTATCATTCCAAAAGCTGCAACAGTACATCATGTGTTTAAGCAAGATCCAAACTATTCTGAAGTGAGCTTTCCCATCACACGTGAGCTGCTGTTGTGCATCAGCGTTGACTTCCAGTGCTGACTCAGTTTTCAGTGTTTTTACATCAAGTGTGTTTTAATACCACATTGAGGAGGCCCTTATACTCTGGCCATAGCCACCTTACATTTGGCCAGTTCTACCGAGGAGCAGCCTCCCTGTATCCCC
Organism: Charadrius vociferus; assembly: GCF_000708025.1. Taxonomy (NCBI): domain Eukaryota; kingdom Metazoa; phylum Chordata; class Aves; order Charadriiformes; family Charadriidae; genus Charadrius; species Charadrius vociferus. The sequence goes on from NW_009648149.1 coordinate 3,706,249, forward strand.
CGTACTGATAAATAACTTCTGAGATGTGGGCTCATACCCTTCATCATTTTGTGGGCACTTACACAGCTGTGCAGGTAGGAAATAAAGATACCCCAGTAGAAAAAGGAGGAAAAAATGGGTGTTCATGACTTGTTTTCTCAGAGGACAAAAAGGTAGAAGTCTCTGCAGCTCTGCAGCACACAGACACTGCTCCCGCACATTCACCCCTATTCTGCCATGCCTTTTCTCATCCCTGACAGCGCATATTTCCACAGTCCCGTCAGGGCAACTCAGCTCTATCGTCTGTGTGCACCATCTGAACTACAAGACTACAAAAGACAGCATCGCTGCTTCATGCTTGCAGAGACAGGCTACAAATGGTGCTGTTCCCATTCTTTCTGACTTTGATCTGACGATTCCCGTTTCAAAAATAGCTAAAAATCCAAACCCAAACTGCCGAAGCCATTTATAGCTTCATTTTAATTTCTCTGCACTGCAGAAAACAGTGGGTCTTGGATACACAACTTCTGCCACACAAGAACTTCAGAAATTATGAACTTGTGTGGCAAACAAGCATAACATACATAAGCAGTGAAGCTGTAAGTCAAGTTGTTTGGCCTTTTTTAAAATACAAAAGATGTCCACCACAAGAGACAAGATGTGTCCATCACACAAGATACATCACTCAGCTCCATGTACCTAATTTTGTTATATTTTCTCTCTAGTCCACAAAACCCAGAAAGACAATAACTTCCCTACAGTCCTGAGTAGTATTTTCTTTCCCCTCCTCATTTTGTTATGTGAGCTTCACTTCAACTCTTTAACAAAAGGTTTTTTTGCCTTCGTGGCAAGAAAGTAAGGCATCAAAACAATTTAGGGGAGATCAGTAGTACACAGTAGACAGAGCGATGATGATCCCACCAGCTAAAGACGCAACCCTGCCTCCCTGCTTTGAGGAGAAGGGTTTGCACACACCGTTTTGGATAAGGAAGTTATGGAGAATCCCAGAGAGGGTCTCTGTGCATGGTAAACGATCAGATTAGACTGTGGTCTCACAAAAGCAACTTGTTTCCTATGAAACAACATTGCTTACCTTTGAATGAGCAGATTCAGAAATCTGAAAAGAAACAGGGACTCGTTTTGGTAAGTCCTGCAACGCGAGGATCAGAAATGCGGGAAGTCAGACCTCCCTCCCTTCCTGAATTTCAGTTACTGCAATCAAGTGCATAGGTTTTTAAAATAAATTCCTAGGAGGACACTTTAATGAATAAACTAATGAAAGTATAATACTTAACCAAAACCACTTACTCAATTTAAAGAATAAAATCCTTTGCATTTTTCTCATCTGCTCTGTAAAGCAGATATTTATAATTTTCATTTATTTATATTAAAATCTCATGAAAGACATGTACCAGATTGCGTCTGACAGACTGCCACGTATTATTTCCAAATTCCAGTTAAATGAAAAAGCAGAGAAATGACTAACACTGAACTTCTTATTTGAATTTACTCAACACTGAGGAGCTTGACAAAAAAGGGACTGGGTACAAAACAGCACAGGGCTGGACAGAGTGAAAACCACAGTGGTTGATTTAAGCCTTCAGCAAAACTCAGATCTATCTCCATGCAAAACAGAGCAATTAATCCAAACTCTACATAACCAGAGACTTGGATAAATGGGACCAAAAGCCGAACCTTTTCCAATTTCAGCTTTAATACTGTAAAAGATACAGCCTTTATTTTGCAAAACAAAACTTTCTCCTACTTTTTAAGTTTCTCTGCTTTTTTTCTTCTTTTTCTTGGTCTGGAAAAGGATTACTATATTGCAACTGTCTGTAGCTGCTGACACTCACAGCACTTCATTGCTTAATGATGCACCACCCTGGTATTTTCAGGAACAACTGCATGTAACAGAGCAGCTCTATTGCCTTAAGTGTCTCTGCGGCAGGGGATTCAGGAGAACCCAGTAACACCTCTGCAGCAGACTTGTTTACTGAAAGAACTGAACTTGACATTTAAAAAAACAATCTGACATTCTGTTATACTGCAACATAAGATCTCTTAAATGGAAAGCTGACAGGAGATGGCAATGGCAGAGGCAGAGAAAGGTTTAGCGTAACTAACTTGCTGAGTTTACACTTTAACTGATATGTTTTAATTTAGCTGAAGGTAAATTGTTTTAAAAAACCAACATAGCCAAGAGCAAGATTAAGCAAAAAGAGACAGAAAACAATAAAAGATTACCTTTATTTTACCTCTTTTCAGCAAGGGCTTTTGCTGGCAGGGAGATAAATCACAGTTTGTTTAAGCAGCTACTAAGCATTTATGCTCTCAAGACGGAGGTGTTAACCTTGCTGAAGTAGCTCTGCCTCCGTGACTTTAATTTTTAGTCCAACCATTTTGGTAACTTACCGTCTTGAAACTCTTCATTCACAATGGTTAAAAAAGAAGACATATTTGTAAATTCTGACCATAGCAGAATGCACTACTGAAACACAAACCTTTCCATTTAAACAGGAACAGAAAACAACTGATCTCATAAAAGGCAAAATTATCAATTTATTATTGGAGATTATAGTTGCTGGTTTCTCCTCCCTGTACTGAACAATTCAGCAGAGCAATTGTACATTAATGGCATCATTAGTTTCTAAGTTTTCTTTGTCTTTGTATCCTATTCTTTAACAGAGACAGTAAACATTAGTTTACTAGAAACTCACCAGTGGAGTGTCTTTGCCCCCGACGATGCTGAGTCCTAGGCCTGACCGACCCTTAGATATCTCTATAGTCATCTCCTGCCCTGGAACTATAGGACACGTTGCTGGATCCACAGGCAGTGGAGGTGGAAAGACACCTAAGAAATGAAAGGATAAAGAAAAAAGTCACACTATTCAATGAGAAAATGAAAGCCGTCAAAGGAATCGTATGAGAACAACTAATTTAAACTCTTGTACTTTGCTCTTCACCTTTACCAATCTAAATCGAACTAGAAGGCTACTCTGAGTCACTTCTGAAGTCGTTAAATCGGAACGGCTCTAGAGTTCTGGGAGTAAATGTTCAGAGCAAATGTTTGGGAGGACATCTAATTCAGTTATAACCTATACAATTCAGATAATGATGGCAAGGTGTATTCCATTCAGGACAGATAAGGCCATGTTCCAGCACCATGGAATGGACAGGATGTCCCAGATTGCCTTTCCTTCCATTTTAATTAAAAAGAGGAACACACATTTGTACGTAAAAGTCAAGAAAAACAAGCAAAGACACCTTCAAGCTCTCAAGAAATTGTAAAATGAGACAAAAATCCAAACACTTTATAAAATAAATCAAAATAGATCATTGGATGTTCAAAGAAAAAATCTCAGCAAAAATCGTATGGAAAAAATATCCATCCTGGGTTAGGGTACTAAATATACACTATACTGGTGAAAAAAATAACTGATTCATACTACGGCTGGTCACTTCTGCCTCTGGAGAAAGATAAGTAGGTGCTGGCACCAGGGGTATCTCCTGTAAGTTGACGGGTACTTTTGTTGAAGATTTGGATTGCTTGATCTGGTTGAGGACCTAAAAGCAAGCAGAAGTAAAAGAGATCAGTTATCAGTCACAGAAAGGCATGTTATGTGGACGTTATCATTTGTTGTGGATTATTGTACCTTACTAAATCCACTAAGGCGACAGTAGGGAAACAAGCAATAAGCATAGATGAACTGAAAACATTCTCTTCCTAAATAAATGGAAAATCAGGATGCCTGGATAGCTGCGCTTCCAGAAATGCTCATGAGGGAAGTAGGGGCAGGACTTCACTTTTTCTCAGTTGTGCCTCTTGTGCCAAACAATGTGGGCTTTGTTTGGGTTTTGGTGGGTGGTTTTTTTTGTTTTTTACTTTTAAACAGCAGAGAACATCCTTGATGTTAGCCTGTCTGACTATTTCCACATACTTTAAGAGAAGCAAGTAATTTTTTTACGTTTTCGCCAAGAAAATTATTTCAATGTCTCCCCAGTTAACCCATCCCCCCCATAAACCACTCAATCTTCAGCTAGATCAAGGCCCCACAACCCCTCCTTATCAGTTAACACAAACACACATACATTATCTGGGAGCTGCTCCTCCGCTCCCTGCTGATCTGCCACCACTGGTTTGTCAGCTTTACTTTTCACATCCTAAAAAGTCAAAAAAGAAAGTGAGGTGTATTGAAAATGTCTCATTATCTTAAATAAAATATCCTCCAAAACTCAAAATGAGGATTCTAGGCAAACAGTGATATTTCTTCATGTAAGTAACATTTGTATCACAACACAAAGCTGAAGCCCAGAATTTGGAAGAGGAAAAACTAGTATGAATATAGGGAACACCCGGAATTACTAAAAAATCACCCAACAGTTTTGAAGGCATACAATGTAAGGAAGGGATTCGTTGGGAGGAGATTATCACACATGGTCTATATTGTTCCTGAGCAATAAGAAGCTCTAAAGAAGAAGGGAAGTGTGTCCTCTGGGGTGACGGGGAGGGCAATTCCCATCTTGCGTGGAAGAGCGCAGGTGTCTGCGTGCCGAGCCTCTAGCACGCAGGTACCTGCACAGACCCTTTGGTGCCTACAGCAGGAAGGGGTTCAAAGTCACCCGCTCCCTCCTTCCCCCTCCCCTTTTCAGTAGTCCTCAGTAGTACTGAGCACGCTGCCAGCGCTTAAATAAACTAACCGCTTAAAATGCATCATCCAGCCTCATTATAAATATTTCAAACAATGGCACGTCCATCATGGGCTCCACTTCTTTCCTCATTTCTTTGCATATCCTTGCAATACACTAAAAAATGGTTTTTTTCTCTCCTACTTCTACAACTGCTTCCAGAGAGTTACAGTATCCTCCCCTGGTTAGCTCTTAGCCAAACTTAGGCCACTTGGATCACACTATTAGTTAGTTATCTTACCCCATGTTAAAGAAACACAATAAACAGCCCAGTTTTCAGAAAAGCTGAGTACCCGCTTCAAAAGACAACAGAGATATTCTGCATCTCAAAAGAATTTCTAATTAAGACAGTTCATACATTTAAAAACAACTGCGTAAATCAAATTTTAGGTAACCAAGCTTGAAATACTAGCCTTGTTTCCCGGAGTTTTATTATGTTAAATCATGCCAAAAATCATGCCAAACCCCACAGGCTTTCTTTTTCTTTCCTGTAATTTTTTTTTTTTCTGCATTTTTCTCCAAGCTTGCTGTAACTATACAACTGTAACTATTATCCAAACGGATAACAAGTAAAAAAGATAAAGTGGTGATCTCACTGTATTATCAGAGGTGGCAGTGGAGAAATGAGAAGACTGCTTTGTCATTTTATGAGAGATTGTTTCAATGAGCAATGAAAAATTATTTCATACTTCCCTTTTTCATTCTGGTATGTGACTAAAATCTGAAACTTCATCTTGCACATCAAGTAAGCACCAAGCACCACCTTTACATCTCTCTAATCTTCTCCATTTAACTCAGACTATGCTACGTGAACCTGAACAAAATAAAAATACTTGCAGGTCCTCAAGCACTGAACTGTACACTCAGCATTTGCCATAAGCCTGTGACCCAACTGGTTTAATCAAATTCAATTTCCTCAAACGCATCCAAAAACGTTTTTACGAAGCCCTTCCTCTTCACCAGTGTTTCAAAGAGGTGTTTGCTCTTTGTGGTAAAGACAGATTATTGTTCCAAGTTCAAATCTTTTAAGCAAAATGAATCCATTCTCATACACCAAATACCAGTTTAATTATCCCACCTACAGGACGGTGATCTGCATACACGCTCTGCCAGGCCACTAACGATGCAAGGTGCTTCAGAGCACACACAACGACTGCTCAAGCCATTTTCACCCCCGTAAATTAAAAGTTTCAAGAGCATCTCAAAGCCCTATACATCAATTCTTTTCCAGCGACACCTTATGGAAAGCAAGACAGCCACAGTCCTCAGAAAACCGTAACCTTCTATCAGGCCACCTCCAACCTCAGCTAATAAGCATGCAGACTTTGCCTAACACTTTCATTGGCTCCAGTTCAGAAATAAAGTTGTTTTCTTTCCCCCTTCTTATCATCCAAGTCTACAATGATGTCCATTACATAACTTTATACTTTTTAAAGTGATGAAGTGACAACAAAAAGTATCTTGGGAGAGACTGACAAATTTATCAGCAACAAGTGAACAGAGAACGATGTGAATTTTTATTTTTTTTTTTTATTGCAGCTGTCACTTTGTGAAACATCCTGCCTGTGCTTTGAGCTGTACATACTTGTGGAAGATCTCTGCTGATAAGCACATACTTTTTATTTACTCGGTGAACTCGATCTTACTTGTTGACTTCGACATTCCCAATTTCTGCTGACATATGACTGAGAAATTCAATAACAATGGTGAAGTAGCATTAGGCTCTAGTAGCAACCATCATGCTATGAAAAACAAGGTACTGTTTTCTTTTGCCTCAACAGTCACTAAAAGACTGCAAGATAAATCTCTTTTCCTCAAAATAACGAGCTGTCTTGTGCTGCACTGCAGTGTCGGAGTCTTAACGCCAATGGGACTATGAACTCATTTCCTTCTGGTCAGAGGGGACTGATCACAACCATCAGCATTTACAAAAATAAGATACACTTTGAAATATTTGCCATGTAGTTTTAAAATCCTGATTGAAAGAAAACTCTGAAATTATGAAACTGGTTTTCACCACTATTTTTCATCCGTTTATGCCTCTAAACCAAGGGTTGGCCCAACAGAAGGCATTATGGAATGGGCAGTTGGATCTAGAGGCATTCGAATACTTTTCTAAATCCACCTCCTAGCCCTTAACTTTTCAGTATCTATTTAACTAATGGAAAAATCAGTGAGTCAGTGCTAAGCAAACATCCACCGAATGCAAGCAGGGCTCCGCACCAGCCAGAAGAGTGACACACTCACTGCCTCCTGGTCTCGCCAGTGACCTGGGACAGGTCACCTCCTCTCTGTGCTGCAGTGGGGATAATAATACTGGCCTGCTGGATAAAGCGTTTTGAATTCCAAAGGTAAGAAGTAAGTTGTAGCAGCCAGTTTAAGGGGAAAGATGAGATAACTTGGTATGGACAGTGGGAAATAAAAACTAAGTCCGATACCGATGTTCTGCTCACCTGGAAGGTCTCAACAAATCCATGCCTTTGCCTTCCCTTACTTTTCTGCCATTGCCTTGTTCTGGACAAGTCTCACTACCAACGCTTCATCTTTTTCTTTCTTTTACCTTTCAGTCTAAAATACTGCAACTTCTACTGTCTGGCTTCACAGTTCCTTTCTTTCTTGCTTCAAGTTCGAAGAGAAGCTGCTATATATTCTGGGGTCCCTGTTGTTCCAGTGGCATCTTCCCTCCACACCTATCTTGGATAGCTGCAAATTTTCTTTTTCCCCCCATTACACTTGCGCTTCCTCTAATACCTTTCAAAAAGCTGCAGAGCACAATATCCCGCACCAAGAGTTCATTTTTGTACAATACATTTTGTATATTTTTACCCACTTCAGTCTCTGAGCAATTTTGCACATTATCTTGTAATCCCTCAAAAGTTTCTTGCCAAGTTGAGCAAGAACAGCGATAAAACCAGGTGAATTACACCTGTAAATACATACAATAAAACTCTGATTCATTTACATTTCAGCGCATCAAAGGAGGATTCTGCACAAGGCTACCAAATACAAATAATCCAACTTTTTTGTAATCCATTAGGAACACAAACCAATCCCTCTTCCACAGGTGGTTAATTCTGATGCTTGAATGGCACCTAACACCTCCAAGCTCTTGGAGTTCATAGACTCGTTAATGAAGTACTTACTAGCTATAGAACATCATGTATATTCAATTCATATTTGCAAAACCCAGGAAATTCTTTGCAAAAGACATGATGGAGCAGGAAGAAGACATCTCAGAAAAAAAACCATCCCGAAACGTCAGGTTTCCTTAGTTGAGGACAGCACACACGACTGTGCACACACAGCAAGTCTCAGGCAACGCACTCCTTGAAAAAGGAGTAGGCTGTTGGACATAAAGACTGTCTCAGCAAATTTTATGTACCTCTATGTTAGTCACTCTTCAGCATGTTTAGT
>NW_009648149.1:3714337-3727045 GCF_000708025.1 Charadrius vociferus
ATGAGAAGTTCAGTATTTATTACAGTGCACACTGACAGTATTACATTCAACCAGAAGTTATGGGCTTGATGTAGAAATTACTGAGAGTAACTCTATAGCTATGTTATTCAGGAAGCAAGACGAGATTATGATAATAGAAATTTTGGCCTTAGAATATACGAAGCTATGAATATAAATAAGAATATGATTTACAGACCACGCTTTTTTCTGAAGTTTGTCACACGTGGATGACAAGAGTGGAAACTCAATCCCCTCACTGAGAAAGCGCTCAAGAGAGGGCCAAAATGCTACATAAAAACTCTTATCTCAGTATTTTAACAAATTATACTGACTGCTTCGTTCACGAAAACAGTCATGTCAAGAATGTATGTCAAACCTGATTCTGCTTTTACATGTACTGGATATTAACTGACAAAAACGTGCTGTAATACTCCTACAGAAAGGCAGATAGAAAACACATCAAGGCAATGCGCCTGTATTTTCTAACCCCTGATCATCATTAAATAAAGCTTTAAGTCACTTACAGCTTTGTTGGATTCCTCATCAGTCAAGCTTTTCATGACAACTTCCAAACTCGGGTCGTCTTCGCTGCTTGCAGGTTCAGTGCCACCGTGATCCTGGTAGAAATGATCGATAACAGTTCTTAAACAGAGCTATGATCCCCCATAATAGCTAAAGAAAAAAATTAGACAATTTTACCTTTTCTTTTGTTTTTCTAAACAAGTAGCAGCATGAAAAAGTAAAAAGATCCACAATTAAAGCATCCTAATGTCAGGAGACAAATAAGCCATACAAGTTTTGAAAGACAGACCTTGGCCTCCACTTGGCTGGCCCGAAGTACCATGAGGTAGCCCAACACCAGCACTTAGGTGCAGATCTGGGTTGACTTTCGAGGCCAGACTAACCCCTTATCAACTGTGAAAACTGTTGAGTTTGTATGAAAGGAAGCCCAGTTTCCTTCACACAATCCGAACAGGTCAGCAGCAGCAGGACTGAGTGCTCCACCCAGGAGGAGATGGCAGAGCCGAAGCTCTTCTGGTTGGAGCACGTGGCCACCAAGCTCAGCGGGCTGCAGCCAGCGCTGGAGCACAATCCTCCAAGTGCAACTGTAGCCTCAGGATTCAGGTACTTCTGCACGTTAGTGTGAGAATACTGCAAATGACATTCAGTGACAACGACGGAAGAATCAGCAAATTAAAGGTAATGGCCCAAAAGACAGAAGTATTTTCACCAAGGTGCTCCAGAACTTTCTCCTGCATGAGAAGTTTCTCTCTTTCTATAGAGGATTCCCCAGAAAAATTTAACTGCATTAAACTGCACCATACTAAGTAGCAAAGCTTGTCTGATGAGGATTTTCTGGCATTTTGTCCAGAGAGTAACCAGCATATATTTAAGAAGCATACGCTTGCAAGAAAAATGATTTCCTTCCCATACTGACAATTAAATTTGAGACAGATAGGAAATGGCATCTTTTCACAGAAAACGTTAAGTTAGAATAGAAAGGTTAGAGTATCATTAATTCACTTACATGTAAAATTTAACCTGTCAATTCTCCTTCCCTTTTTTAAAACCAACCAGGTCCTCAATCTAAACAGGTTTTTGATCTATTTTTTTGATTTACTTTATTTCAAGAGAGTTTTAATAGACTTAAGTCTTTGATCCAAATGTGGAGCTGTTCTCTCTTGCAAAGCAAAATGGACTATGTACAACAAATCACATTTTAAGATCTTCAATCCTAGAATCAAAATTATTTCTGAATTTTCATTAGACGTTTTACATTTAAGTGCACAATGAGAATTACCCAAATATCTTGACCGCCACTTGACCAGGTACCTCTGCATTAGTACAAAGGATCACTCTGTTCAGTATTGCAACAAAATACCACTTTCTGTGGCTTTCTGATGAAAGTTTTTAAAAACAGATATTTTACAGCAATTAATATTTAGTATACTTTGCTTCTGGTAGCTTGCTCGCAGTATTACAGCACAATACAGTGTTATCCTGTCCTGCAACTCCATGCAATGAAGCAAGACTCTGTTTTAAGGCATATTTACTGTTTATCACTTTCCATATTAGAATACCTTAATGAAGATAAAGATAAGATGAAGAAGATGAACACAATAGTACCTGGTAACCATGGCACCCTGATATTCCGTTACACTAGCCAGGCTATTTAATCTGATCTGACAAGTTTCATGTACAGCGTATGTAACACACAACATTAAATATTTGGTATTTCAAAGACATTTGAAAATATAATTTCAAGATATAATGCACAGTCAGTTTTGTTTGGTTTTATTTAAAGACAGGAACAGCTGACAAAGGAAAGCACTGTAAATTTCTATACAGCAACTGTATCTTTTGGTTACATCTATTTTATATAATAGAAAGATACTAGCTAGAAGTAAAAACCTGCATTTACTTATAAAACAGACACAACGTAAATAGTAAGAGCTTGCCATTAATGCATGCAACTCAGTCCACAAGCATCTACCTCTAAGGGCAAACAGGGCACACCAGGCTGAGCGCTTTGGTTTCCACATGCTGGGAGAGTCTAATTACAGTCATTCGACCACCTAAACAAAGCTTCCTGGGTCCTCCTGAAGACACAAATATTAAACAAAGCCGGGAACAAGTGCAGGTATTAAAAGAGTCAACAAAAATAAAATGAACTTGGGCTCTGTAAATCGTAGAGTGATTTGCAATCCACCAGCTGCACCTGGGAAATGCTGCTTTCCCGGAGAGAGAATGAAAAGCCAAAACACCGTCCAAAAATGACTGGGATCCAAACGAAAACTAAGCAGCTCTTGCACCGTACAGCACTACGCCCGTATGGAAGTAGGCATCAGGGTAATAGAATCTGGAAAGCAATAGCAAGCGTGCGAACAGGAGATTTGTCCAGAGGTACCTAGAGTGGACCAGTGCTGCGGGATCACAGTAATGCTTATTGAAATACCAGGAGTTGGATGCACATGAATTTATCAATTCAAGGCAAGACCAAACCCCAATTGAATTATAAAACATCTTTTGCTTTATTAGGTCAAATAGAAATAGAATTAAGAAGCAACAGCAAGGCTAACCATGTACTTTATCTAGAAAATTTCGTTACGCTATATTGAGATGTCAAAATGATAACAATGTGGTGACACTGTGGGGATTCACAGTGCACAAGAGAGCAATCAGTCTACGCTGGGGCTGAGATGGCAACTATAATGAAGAAAAATATTAACATTCCCACACTAAGGGAGTTTTTGCACTGGAATAGCGTCTGCTACAACACGGTGTGCTAGAGCTTAAACAGCCCTTGTCTGCGCCTCCAGGGAGAAAACGAGCGGGAACAAGAAAGTCCGACGCTGAGGAACGGGACAAAGAGGTGGACCGGGGCTCTCAGTTAGGCTGGGGTGGCCTCAAGGGGCTCTTGTGGTGCAAACCACGTACACAGTGACTTCTTTTGCCATAGCTAGTTGCTGGTCATCCCTACTTCGTTTTTAGAGATGCTGATGGGAGGGTATTCTGGGGGAAAAGGATCTCAGAAGGTAGGAGCCTTGCCCTGAAAAACGTTCATTTCTCTTCTGTAGGAGGAATTCCATGTTCCAGACAAAAGAGCCTCACCACGACTACTCTAACCAGCTGAAAAAGGAGCGGGACAGGAGATGGCAATTGGGAGACTTCTTTTCCTCCTGTACAGCAGTAACTTGTTTAATACCCATCATTAATGCCATGCCAGCCCTTTCAGTAGCGATGAGATCAATAAAGAAGAGACAGGGGAAAATATGCTATTAGGTCAAGTTCCTACCCAAAGCATTTTATGATTCAGGGTTTAATTAGACAAGGTGCTCAAATTTATAATGAACTGCTAATTATGATTAATCTATCTAATTTAGCAATCCCTAATTAAAAAAACCCCATAAACCTTACCTCAATAGAAGAGTGGGAGCTGGAAGGTAATGGGAAAGGAGTAACAGCCATCTGATTGACTGCATCTTCACTTCTGTAAAACAAACAAACAACGACATGTTACACACTAAACCATAATGGCCAAACTTTTCCTTTGAGTTGAATGTTCCCATTATGAAAATGGGCTAGCACAAAAAGTAACTGTTTCTTACCAGAAGTTAGAGCTTAGAAACTCACTTCATTTTTGCTTCTGTTCTTTGCTAGCAAAGAGATTACACCCCTTCTTGGGACCACAGTAGTTTCATCGAGACATACTGACATCACATTCTTTGGAAATCTAATTTTGTGTGGATTATCAGAGGATGCAGTTGGAGTTTATGGTCCCTACACATCAATACATGCGCTAACAGCCTCTTCTCATGGTGTCTACGTTTGTAAACTGCTCGTTCGTAGTCTAATATTCACATTACTGTAATATAATACCAGTTTTACTACAATAGATTGCTTTTTCTTTTTTGTTCATATTTGCTGTGGTCTTTTCTAAAAGTTTTGATGTAAAAACTTGGAAGAATTTTTATAAAATGCAGGGAGAAGAAAACAGATGAACATTGGTTCCCCCTACATATAAAGTGCATTATTTTTCTAAGATGCTTATTACGTATGGCATCTTTTCTTCCATCCTCTTTAAAATGCATTCCCAAGCTGACATCTGATAACTTCGTAACTTTCAAGAGCCCCTTTTTTTTATTTATTAAATAGCGTTCTGCCTTGCTAATATTTTTCCTCAACTGCCATTTAAAATTATTTGGTGTGTGGAATTAACTCTGCATTTTTTTGGCCTGTGTAAAACTGAACCAAGTAAAATATGACTTCAGTGATAATGTTTAAGGCAATCTGAGGCATATGAAAAAAAAAGACTCCAAATTTTGCTTCAAAAACTGTACTGATGCACATCTCTTTTTGGGGTGAACAACTCTCACAGAACACAGAAGCCAGGAACATGACGCAAACCCCATTTTGCTAAAGACACAGTACTATCACCCAGCCTCTGCTCGCCAAAAGGTGACAGAGGAGGAATCATTAATACTGCTGCGTTGCAGATATAGATCTTGAGAGGAAAGGACATGACTTCATGCAGTGGGTTTTCTGGGTTTGATTTCTGGTCCTACCTAATACCTTCCAGGTTACTGTAACACAAGCAGAATTTTTTCCTCTTCAATTTCTGAAATAAAATATTAGACTAGTATGTGTTTAAAAACGTCTTACAGAAGTGCCTGAAAGAAAAAAGTCTCATTTTATCCCTCAAGAGTTAAACACATGAAGTTGGCATGTTCTGATCACAGAAAGACAACACTGTAAAATCAATAGCTCTCAGCAGAGCAGCGTATGGGAAAGTCAGGCCCAGGCATTTGAAACGATAAATCCTGCAGGCAAAGGTTGGTGAATTCATTTACTTATCTTCAACCAAACAGCCATACAATTCAAAGGAATCGGTTCTGTCCCGCTCATTTTTGTACTCGCTCCCAGCCTCTCCTCTTGGCCCCGCTCAAAGCCTTGCAAGAGTCAGAAACCACGCTAAGATCAGAGGCAGAGCGTCCCGTGACGCAGAAACACGCGTGCCCAGGGCCAAGACAGAAATCTGAGGAACGCACAGAATCAAGCCCATGGATTTCATAAGTGTTTCACAATTTCCAAGTGCATTTTACCCTGCAAGGCATATTAGGCAGGGACATTTTCCCTCCCTCTTATCTTCGTGAGACATCAAACTAATTATGTTGCTTTTCCAGCCTGTAAGAATAAATGAGCAAATGTAAGGTGTTTAAGAGACCCAGCAATTTTGACTTGACAATAGTTTATATGAAGCACAAACAGCATGAAACCCAACAACACTTCTGCAGCTTACAATGCACGCTGCAAACCTTGCAATTAGGAGCAAACTTGAAAATAACAAGGTATATATAAACCTTTGTAAGAAACACTCTAAGAATTGCTAGACAGAAGCTTCATGATCTGCATGACAAAGTAGGGTGTAATTAATTATACAAACTAGTTTATACTTCATATATACACAGAATTTTTTTTTTTTCCCCAATCACCGGGCAAACATCTTTATGCAGTTTTAAATGGATGGCCATTATTATTCCAAGCAATAAAAAACCCACTTACAGTAATTCCCTGGAAAAAAAAATATGCAAAAAATAAAAAAAAAACACACCCAAGGTTACGAAGTGTCACAACTTGTAATCTCCCCCTGCTAGGACTCGTACATATTTAAATACTTTAATGCTGCTTCAAAGGAGAATGCTTCAAAGCAGAATCAAAGTGGGAACATATTTTAAAGTGACAGATCTAATAATAAATTGCTCTTTCTGCTCTCCACTTCCATAAGTGTCCTCAACTAAAACATGAATTTATTTACAACCAAAAGGAGCAATCATTTTCTTTTGATGCAGGAGCAGACAGCTTAGAAGTCTGAACATCATATTCAAATTAGAGTGACTGCAAATGAGCATTCAACGTATTTGCCAATAGCTGCTACATAACCACCTCCGAGAAAGCTGTTCTCAGTTACCAGTGCTCAATATTGCTTGAGGTTAAGATGTCTAAACCCTTCACAGTCAAGACGCAGCTTCATACTCGCAGGGTCAAAGTAACGTACAATGCAATTTATACAGCAGGCAGGCTCAGACGCTCCCCCTCCATTATCTGCAGAAATGATAAACATCCACTGCTCTCGTTCCAGCTCTCATACTGGTTTGTATAAGACGCTGGGACGGCAGCCCACCTCCTTCCCGAGCTCGTGCACCAGAGAGCTGTTTATATTTCATCAGTTACATATAAACTGAATAGGGAAGGAATTCACCGCTCCTCCCACAAATCCTCTAACCTCTCAGGATGAGTTTCTGAGAGAAAATGGGAATGAGATCTGCTTGGAGGTTAGAGTGCCTATTGCTTGTACCAACGCCACTACCTAGAGCTCGACACTGAAGAAACAAGCAGCTTTCCTGGCTGCAAAGGCTCACAGGAACCAAGATCAAAGCGGTATGTAAGTGGCAAAGACTCTTTAAACTTTAGAAAAGCTCATACCCTTTCAGATGTATTTGATTAGATTGCCATACTCTCCTAGTCTAAATAGGAGCCCTGGACTTTCTCCGTCCTTTCTCGCTGACCAAAGAGAACTTCTGATGTTTGGCTCCACCTAACAACTGCACTCTGATGAAGGGGGAGATGTGCAGCTTAAGCAAAGACAAATAATTATTATTGGCTAATAATTAACCACCATAAACACTTGGCACAAAAAAAAGCCTAAAGAGAGCAATATGCAAATACAAACCCAAAGGGATTGCTCATTCCACCCTGCAGAAAGTAAGCCTGAAGGGAAGTTAGAGTTGCGTGCTGTAAGGCTTCAGCTAAGCTGCCCTGAAACACTGTGCTGCTCTTATCAGAAAGCTGTCTCTCGCACTTTGGAGGAATGTCACACACAGCTGGAACGGTCTATGAAGCATTCAGAAAGTTATCTTTGTAAAGATGATAACCAGAAGTCACAGCCTCAGCCAAATTCAGGGGGTGGGTTTGGTTTTGGTTTTTTTTTTTTCATTTAGTCACCAACCTCAGACTTTTAGTTCTTGAATTCAGGTTCCGTGCCTTCCTTTGAGGACATTTTCTGTTTTCCATTTTACTTACTCTTATGTCTCTCAGGTTTCTGATGGTATAAGCTCACTGTCACGTGATGCCAAGAAAATCCTTGCTGAGCAAGCTGAATGAGATTCATCACCCGTCTAAAGCAAAGCATCTTGTCTAAGACAGTGTCCAAACTTCTTCTATGATGAGTGCAAAATCAAGACAAATCCCAAACCATTCAACCATCACTCAGAAGGGCAATTCATCCCAGCACCTAAATGACCTAATTTAGGACAGGATGAACTGAGTTGCTCTTTGGAGGTTTCTGACAACTGTTCACTAATCACAGAAGCCCAGATGACCTCTAGATGTCTAAATTAAAGGAAACGAACCTCCTGCCAAACCATCCACAACTACAAACATCATCAATGCTAAAAGATAATTTGACAACAACTTTGTAAGGGGCTGTGGATGCTTTTGGGGAATACAAAGTACATCAAGAACCGGGAGAAAAAGCCAACAGCTTGTATGCAGTTGCATGATATCTTAGTTGGAACAGATCTGCAGACCATGTGAATGAACAAGTTCGCCCAGTAACTCTTAGGACTCCCACTGGTTGTGACACCAGGGCATAAAGTCCTGCAGATTATTGAAAACTTAAATTGGTCACATCCCGCTTGTTAAAAAAAAATGAAAAATCAGGTCAAGATCTCATTTTCTCATCTTTGTTTTCCCTCTGGAAATTCCTTAGAAAAGTGGAGCTGCAGGGAAGTTGCCCACTGAAAAGGTACGCTGGATTTTTTCTTCAGCTAGGTCAAGGTAGGACCTCTGTATTGTGTGTCTTCTTGAAAAATCTCTCCTACCAACAGCAAGAACAGTCCTGTTCTCCATTTCCCCTCCATCCACTCCTAACTATGTGAGAGCCAAATGCATACAGGTATTTTAAATGAGCAACTAATGTTCATTTAAACTGCAGCTTAAGTCAAAATAGGTTTGAAAGAGCCAAAATTACTTAACTTCCTCAACCGTTTACTTGTTCCCACATGTGTATGACAGCAAGGAGGAAACAGCCCTGAAGAAAACAGGAAAAGTTCAAACTTGCACACACAGTGTCTGGCAAGAGCTTATTTTTAAAGCTTTCCCACATGAAAGAACCTACACAATCAAACCAAGTAAAAACAGGGTTTATACTGTTAAAATATGACCAATCATGTACGTTAGAACAGACTTAAAGCAAAAATAATTTCTAAAGCATGGCAATATTTGAGACACAACATACAACGTTACATACAGAGGCTCTGAAAGAAGAGGAAAGACTCAGTGACAAAGTTAAAGCAATGGAGAGCATTAAACAGCAGCGAGAACTGGCCGACCCAGCCACTGCCCTCGCTGTACCAGTCCTCCAAGGATGAGGATCTCTCTCCTTTGCACGTCACCATAAATAACAAGAGATTAGTCTTTACAATTACACCTAAAAACAGAAGGAGGGGTTAGGTGACAGAGATTTGTGGGCTTCACCGAGAAGCTACAATCCCATCACCAAGAAGCAATGATAACAGAACGGATGACTGCAGTGTGGGAGGACGACTCTGGACAGCTAACAGATGGTATTTAAATCAGCAAAATCCTACCGCACTTTATTGTTAAAGCATTTCTCATGTTTCATCACAGCACAAGACAATTTTCTTTTAAGGAATAAAGGTATACCAAAGAATGAATCACAGAACCAAACACAATGGGATGATGGTTTGAAATCAGTGGCATTCACTTTGATTCAAGCATTCAAACTATATTTGATCTGCTTATTATACCAACACTGAAGCGCCAAAACAGATTAAAGGCAGTTAATTGAGCATGGAAAAAACATTGAATTTGCTGAATCATAAAATTCTCACTGTAAAAGAGCATTCTGATATAAACTGGATTTCCTACTACAGATGTAAAATCTAATTATATTGTTTTATTACGCATCTTAAAAGGATGGTCTTATAACGCATGAACAAAAACCACAGTGGATATAAAACCCATTCTGTTTTGGGAACTCGGGCACAGAGATTCCTACAAGAAACAAGTCCCTTTCTGAGATTACCACCTGGCTAATTCCTGTTGTTGGAGACTCAGATCAAGAATTTTAAAAGGCAACTAAGACCTCGACATGCCCTATTGCCACTAGCGCTTCTGGAGCAAAACTCCTTTACACGCCTTGGAAAGCTGCAGTCAAATTATTATTTATTTCTGATATTCAGAAATCAAAAAGACAAGCTGTATTTGGTAGAGTAGCTTGGAAGTTAATGCAGCAGCTGTAAGACTTTGAGGTCAGACGAAACGTGACTGGACACTAATCAAAGGAAGCACCGGGACCGCGCCGTTTCATCTCAGGAAAATCTTGCCGTGTTTGGGCAATTGGTTGGTTTGTTTGATAAAGCGGGTAAGCAGGTTAAACTCCTTCCAATTTGTTACTGTAGAAAGCTAGAAAACACAAGATGCACTGAATCTAAAAAAAAAAAAAAAAAAGTAAAGTGACACTATAACTGCAAATCTTTTAGATGCTGTTACAAGCTTGTGTAATTAACGAGACCACTGGGAAACAGTGCTGTGTTAAGACCTATATTTTGGCACCTGGCCAAAATCAACTGTTTTAAATAATCATCATCAACTTAATTGAGGAAAAAAGATGCTTATAAACCAGGGCGAGAAGCCTTCAAATGGAAGGGGACGTCTACGATTCTCACAGCGCTTACTGCACTATGTCTCATCAGCAAAAATAGCAGGAAAGGGTGGGAATGAAATTGTAACACTACCTGGGTATAAAAAAAAAAGTGTGAACAGATTTTTATAGCTCAGACGGTTAAGTTAGGATTTTAGTAAAAAGTCAAAAAGGCTGAGGACACCTTCTATTCTTTATTTTTTTCATAGAAAAAATAAACGTGGGTGCAACAAAATCCAAGTTATTTAATGATAGCTGTTACAATGCTCACAGAAAAGCCTTTCTGTGCCCAGGAATTTCCGGGCTTCTTTCGTACCTGATTAAAGAATTTCTGGAAACATCCCCCTGCCCTGCACGTGAACCAAAACACCAGAAATAGGAAAACCTTGATGCTGTTTCCTGCTTCAAAGCGAAAAGCAGCATGCTTATCGCCAAGCGCCCTTCATCTGAGGAAAATAAAGCCTCAGGATATCAAAGAGGGCACTTTTTAGTAATAGCCCGAGAGTCCCACCAGTTTTGCGTTTATGTCCTAGGTCAGCTCAGTCGGGCACGCAGGAACTTTTCAGGCTGCAGAATGATGTGCTTCTGGAAAACTATAACCTACTAAGGGCTTTCACTGGTGAAATCAGAATATTAATATCTTCACGCACACGAAGACCAAATCCATTTCTCTCATAACTCCGGCAGTACACGTTATTTTGCTACGGTGAGCTGTGGCCTCTTCTCACTGTGTGCTTCAGGATGTGTCTCGGCTACGTTATGCTACGAGTCTCCTACCTTTAAGAGAAGTTACATGGGTAACAGCGCTCAGGAGGAAGAAAGCAGTATTTCTGTTGCAACTGGCTCCTCCTCGTTTCCAAAGCGTAACAAATGTAACGGGATCCTGCTCTTTCCACCCCATTAGAGCCCAGAGGAACCTGTCTGAACTCAGCCAAGCAGCAAACCTACCGGGAGAGCTGAGTCTGCTACACTCAGCGCTTTGTTCTCAGCTGGAAAAGCTATTGCACGCCCATGTACGAGAGATGGATGGAGATTCACGATGCCCGTTGCTGCTCTTATTTACTACAGCTGGCGCCACAATGCATTAAGTAGTGATATTTCAATACCCTCATTTTATATTACAGTTTTAAATTAAGTTGATAAAGCAAGAAAAAACTTTTTCTCGCGAACTGCACCACGGACAAGACTTCTGGGACCGGCACAGTCTTTTGGTTCGTGTTTTCAGTCAATCACATCCACTGGTTTTGTAGTCTAAAGTGGAGGAACGGGTAACACCAAGTTAGAACAGGCTCATGGAATATAGGTTGCATGAGGAAAGAAATTACTCTCGTTTCTCCTCAAAAGACCTCATTCTTCACCTTTAAGACAGTCTATTTTGGCTTTGCTAAAATTTTGAAACGCCCCTCTTACTATGAGAAGTCGACCATACATCAAAAAAAGGGCAACATTAGTTTCCTCCCCGCGTTAGAGCCAGTGCTCCAGTTACTAACGACATTCTCTCAGTGGGAGAATTTCTTTTCATTGCTGTTCGAACGGCTGCTCAGGTCAAGCGAACAGAGCCATCAGTTGTCAGCATACTCTAATGCAAGGCCGAAAGCAGTGACAAGATACGTGCTCTTGGGAAGTGTAAAGATAGAAGTTTACAACCTCAGCAGCACCATTTAAAAATGGAGGCTGGTTTTTTTTTGTTTTTTTTTTTAAAGCTCTAGAGACGAGATTTATCCGATGGTCTTTCCAATATCTACTAATTATGATCATTAAGACAACTTGTTGCTTTGAAATCCACTTCTACACAATCTGAAAAGGGGAATTATGGCTAAGAACATACATGGCCTTTAAGTCTCAAACATGACACAAAATACGCACCAAGGATTTCCAGTCCATGGGCGACTCCAGCTAACGCACCCCCTTCGCTGCAGCTCGGCGGAGCGACGTGCCCTGCAGCCAGCTGCGGCTCTCGGGGCAGCTTGCAAGAAGCCCCCGCTCTCCGTGCTGCCCGACAGCACTAAACCCAGCCCGGAGTTTTGGTTTCGTAAGTTGTGGTTCCGCCTCTGGAGCTTCCAACCAGACATATTTTCTACATGCAATTAAGTAATGGTGAGTGAGTTGTTGTACATGACGTTTAATTTTCAATAGCTGGGGAAAGTAACACGGGAGCTGCGGGCAAGATCATTAATCTCCTCTGTGCTGCCAAGTACAGCAACTCATTCTTCACCGTGCTAATGCTGCTCTTCCATCATTTCTGTGTACGCTGTGCCAGACAGAGCCATGCCAGTAAATGTACACATTTATATGCATTCACACACAGATTATTACATTGTTCACAGGTAAGCTGTGTATGAGTGAAGAATACGAAACAATATCAAGTATGATGTATACATAGGCAAGACCACATTATAAAATGACATGGGGGATAAGAGCCCAACGGAAGTCACAGCTGGAATAGGTGCATCTATGAAATTACAATATATTAGAGCATAGAT
>NW_009648149.1:3727229-3741466 GCF_000708025.1 Charadrius vociferus
TCTTCCCAGACCTCCTGCCCAGGGTCATAACGCTTCCAGAACCTCAGAGTGAATGCATGGAGGTGTCCTTAATTCCCATAGAAAGAGGAAAAATTGTCACGCTTGGACTAAAAGAAAAGATGCCCACGTGTAATTCTTATGCAGATGAAAGGTTGTTTTAGCACACTGCCTCCTACTGAAGCCATCCCAGTGCTCCTTATCAAATTCAAGTTCCCCCTCTGTACAAAAAAAGTCCAGCTCCCTTTTTAAATTCTTTCGATGCCCACACAAAGCTATCCTTCACACATCCACCCAGCTCGTGCTCCATGTGCTCCATCCACACTTGCCTGCTCCTCTCACAGCAGCTCCCTCGCCAGCCCCAAGCCTCTGCACCGTTTTCACTCCCTTCTGGCAGCCCGGGTGAAGCAAGCTGCCCACCCCGTCTCTGTGCTGGCAGAACCAGCCTAAAGCACTTTAGTACGTTGTGGAAGAAGAAGCTCTTACGAGGGTGCTCTCAAGCCCAAGAGGGACAGCTAGAGTCTTCAGCAAATGCCCCTAAAATAGGCATTCAATTACATTAGATTTCTTTTTTTTTTACATTATTAAGCAGAACTCATCAACTGTTTTGAGAAGAATAGTCAAGGAAAAGGTTTATTTCGCTTCAAAGAGAACTGAGCAATTGAGCATTTTCAAAACAGGCTAAATATGTAAAAATGTAATCTAATATACTAAAGTACAAACAAATGTTTTGATGAGAGATGTTCTTACCGTATGAAAACTAGCTTGACCTTTGATGGGGCAGTCTTAATGATTGCAGAAGCATTCTGATGACTTCTTCCATACAATATCTGATTGTTTATCTGTTAAAAAAAAATAAATGAAGATTTTCATGTAATTTTCATTGTTTTAATTTATACCACCAAGACTTCCAAATTCACTGTGGGATAAAGAGATGACTCAAAGAAAATGTGGTCCACAAAATATAAATCACGTAACTTTTGAGGTTCTTCCAGACAGGAATACCAACAGATAGACCTATCTGTACAGCGTGGTAGAGACAGAAATACCAGAGCTGAGGCACTAAGAGCCCCTTTCAGGCACAGCTGTGCTGCAGAAAGACACCATACGATAAGCACATAGGAGGAGACAGGCACTGCCCAGCTTGGCCTTGGACTGCCCAAGGCTGTCACCCCTTCCCTCACCCAACTACCAGCGGAGGATGGAGTATAGTCTACAACTCAGCACCAACAATTTAAACATTTCTCATCTATCATTCCCCTTGAAAGGATAAATCCCAATTTGCTGTTAAGACGATCGTCCTTCTCATACTGATTCCATGATGGACCACAGAATTGCAGCCTTAGAACAGCTTTTTAAATATTACCATTTCGACATCTTAAGACTCTGATTTATCAAAGAAAAAATACAAAGAAAACATTACAAGTTTTATTCTAGACCAATATAAAATAGGAACCAGTGCAAAGAGGTAATTTAGTCTTTCTAGTAAGCCACAAATGAGAGAAATCTTTTCCTGTTTTTCACAGATCCATAGAATGGATTTTAAGCATTGTTCCCAGATTTTTGGAAAACAACTTGATCTGAGAAGAATCATATAGATATGACAACAGCACAGATTTTGAGACAGACACTCCTATACCTACAGGCAACTGGCATTTTAGGACAGCTTGCTGTTAAGATTGTGCTGACTCCTCGGTTCCGCTGAAGGAAAGGGAACTAATAGCCACGGAGACAAAGGACAATTTGAGGACATGCCACATCACTTTTGCTGTGACAAATCAAACACCTAAGCACAGCAACAGTTACCAAGTACTACTTCGGACACCCTTGCTGCATGCAGGTAAGCGCTGCAGTTTGCAGAGGGAAATAGCTTGGCTTTAACGCAGTGCGTGCTTCAGGACTTTTCTTTCTGTAGGAACTAGAAGCCTTCTCCCAGTTTGAGGAAAATAAGATGCTTATTGTCTCCTGGTGCCACGCTCAGCAAATGGGACTTCAAGAAGGACAATAGCATCTCTGAGATGAATAGAATAGTTACTTCCAAGCCAACCAAAAGCTTACTCACTATAATACCACAAAAATAACCTGAAGTGTAAAAACTGGAATATTTAAAGCATTTAATTCATTTCACAGGCAGGGCTTGTGTTTAACACCTTACTCCACCTCAGCCTGCCCACGGCACCCCAAGTTTCTTGGGCTTCAGCTCCCCTTCGTTAACGCCTCCCATCTCCGAGGGATCCTAAGAGGATGCTCACCTTTCAGCTCACGCATTGCACAAACTACAAACACGAAGATCACACGCAGAACATAAGGTAGATATGAATACCACATTAAATTTAAAGAAAGTAAAAGCTGAGCTGAGTATGATAGGAAAAAAAAAAAGACTATGTCAAGGAGATTAACAAAACCCTAGAGCAGTCTCTTAGTTGCACCCTGATGATTTTCAGATTTAAAACTACGCTGAAGCGAACACTCAGCGAGGTGGTGAAGGAAAGCATCCTCCCCTGAGCGCAGGGAGCAGGACTACCAGAGCTGGCTTCCTTCAACTTCAACATTTCAGATGGGAACAGGTACCACGATAACAATGTTCTGTGGAAGAACAATTACCTACCTACACCTGAATACGTGTGAAACATGTGAACATGGAAACTAATTCAAAAGCTACATTTAACATTTACATTTTGTCCAAAAAAGAAGGCAAAACTTTAAAGATGGAAAAAAAGAAACCAAAATGAATAGTATTTGAAGTCATGATGTTACCTCAGGTTCACGGTTCAGCCTGTCCCACATCTTGCTGTCCAAGCAAGCGTCAGAGCCTTCTCAGTGTGCAGAACAATCTGCTATTTAACTCTGAAAATTCTCACTCCAAGCATCATGATTAGATTAACGCATCTCTCTGGAGCTGGAGTGTTCATACACCCTTCCCAAGTGAGTAGCCAGCTTTGTTTCAAAACTGCATTTTTTTCCTTCCACTATTCATTTACAATGTAATATTTACATTCACATTTGATATACCAATGTTGTGTAAAACAATAATGATAACGGAGCCCAGGAACAATTCACTAATGATTATAGAAGGACTTTTTGTTACTGAAAATGTTTGCATTGGATTCTAGTTTTGCGTTCTTAGAAGATTTTTTCATTCTAACAAGAGTAACCGGGCAAGCCTTACAGCCTCGCGCCGTACAGGCTCTTTGGCCGTACTGGCAACTTCACAATACTCCCAATCTTATTTTCAATGGGTCAAAACAAGTTCATCAATTAAGTAAGGACAACGTAAAGACAAGAATAAAACCCCTAACACTTGATTATTCATTGAGATTGAAGCGCAAACTGTTTACCTACCAAGTTGCTCACTGGACAAAGAGAACCAAGAAAGGCCCACAAGAATCTGAGCCGCATGAAATGAGCAGCACGGAGGAAACAGCATCCCACCAACCTTCGTGAGGGTTTAGTACGGTGCTGTCTGCAACTGCCATGGTTGCAAAGACAGGGCGAGAAGCAACATACTAGGTCATCATTTGTTAATCAAAGAGAAATTTAAAAATCCAACGGGAAAAATGAGCGTTTAGTCGCATTCTGGTTTCAAGCTGGACTTGAAACCTTCAGCAAGTTTGTTGACTTAACTTCTCTAAGTTCAAAAATAACTTAGTCACTGGGCATACTGTATGCTTTACAAATTGTTTGGATTTATTTAAATTACCATCAATTTTTCTAAACAGCAGACTTCTTAGATTAAAATTTATGGTCTTTACTCTGGCTAAATTAATCCTATTCACTAGATGTATCAAATAGTCCAAAATTTAATTAGCTGTGAGCTGGGTCTGTAAGTTATAATTATTTAATTACACCAAAATGAAAGGATAATCAAAGTAATATATCTCCACAAGGTTTTGGACTGTCCCACATAGTTATTACAGCCAGTATACATTTTTCTTTTTTTTTTCCTTTTTTTTTTTTTTTAAAAAAAAAAAGGTCACTTAGGCAAAGTAGTAAATTAACATTCTGTTAGCTTCATACACCACAGTGATGAGCAAAGCATAAAAGCCTACTTAAATAAAACAAAAAAAGAGAACACCTAGGATTTCATAAGCAACACCATTTTAAAGCTTTCAAATGAAATAAAGTAACACGTCAGATTAACCAAACAGCACTCTGGGAATCAAAATCTCTAAATCTGTGCTTTACTTTTTTCATTAGCAATTAGAAAAGAAAAACAAAACTTTGAGTAAGCAAAAGAAACGAACTGATCTGAATCAAACTCAACTCTTCTTTAAATGTCTCTTTACATAACTTCTTGGAAAGACAGGAGAGAACAGAGAAAGATAAAAACACGCTACAGGTAAGAGGTCAGGTCAGCACACTTCAGTTCAATCTTTAATATAACCCTACACTGCTTTATGGCAGATTTTATCACATATCCCAAATGTACTGTTGCCTTCACCTACAAAAGTTTTGTTTTACAGCTTCATACAGTAAAGTAGCAGAAAGTACAAACTCACTGAAATCTGAACTCTTAAATTAAGAGGAAAAAATTTAAAGGATTATTTGCTTCTCAAACTTTAATTTGCAGAAGAGAAACATTAGATATGGATATTAAAAAAAAAAAAGAGCACTGTTTTTACTATGTGGCAGTAATGGAAAGCCATAAAATTTGTATCATCTGATTTTTATGAAAATCAAGTTAAATGATACCCCAAAGCTAGTAAAAGAACTGGCATAGCTTTCTATAATAATTATTTCTTGTTACCAAGGCATTAGGTTCCTTCTAACCACAGGAATTGTAGCATTTCAAGATACAACCAGACTCTCTGAAACAATGGGAAAAGTTTCATAAACTTTTTGATCAGTCAAATTACATAGACTGAAACCCTCAATACACTGAAAGCCCCAGTACACCAAACCGCCGAACAATAAAGCAAGAGGAAAGAAAAATTAATTAATTAGAATGTGAATTCTTCACACCAAATTTCTTTCCCAGCACATGTTCAAACATGTGCAGCATCTAAAGTGATCAACAGACCACAAACTCCATAAAAACAGAAAATCTCCTGCCCTGCGTTGCAGCTTGGCGTTGCTGCTGGCTCGGCAGGCAGCTCGCCCCTGCGGTCCCCCACCTCGAGAGTGTGGAAAGAGAGAGGGGACGACAGAAAAGTGCAGATCACACGTGTCTTTGTGAACAATCGGCTTTCTGATTGCAGCTTTACCCTACTTGCAGCTTTAAAAATCACCACCCAACACTAACCTTAATTGGGAACCTGTATACAAAGTACATGACAAAAGTACTTGCATCCTCCTCTGAAAAGACCAAAAGGACGCTATCCCTCAACGTTACCTTCAGTCAACGAATCTGAGAACAAGAACAGAAGCTATGACTATTTTGTTTAAATAAGAATTTAAAAAAATATCACCATTGGAGTTAATTACTCAAGATGATTCTTCTCATGTGAAAACCTCACTATCTCTCCATGTTCAAGTTACTGTCCCCCTTGAAGGTTAGAGCACTTGCCTAATCCAAGGCAACTGTCTTGAAACAGGGAAAAAAAATAACAATCCTACAACAAATAAACTAAGAATGAAACACCAGTCCCCACATTCTAAACCAGAAGTGGCGTTGGATTTGTCTGGGCAGTAAAATAGTGATGTATCTATTATATTATTGTGGCATAACATATTTACCTAAGACTCTTGAAGTAAAATCGCAATAAAAACACATTTAGCACAAAAGCCCTCTGGCTTTGAGATACAACAGAAATGGCATAAAAAAGAAGAAAAAAATTGCCTCTCATGCAGCAGTCCAGAACGGACAACAACCTGGGCACCGATTCTTGACTGCGCAGACCAGGCTTTCACTTTTTGAAGAAGTGCCGGGGTCTCCTACAGCAAAACATCCAAACAAGCAGTTTCCTTCCACCTCCTGCTCCGTTTTCAGCTAGATAAGCAGAGACTGGGAGATGGAAAATCCCAACATCAGTAATTTGGCATAACAGGGCTCTGTACAGCTTGGTTTATTAATAGAACGCAGTTGACTCTCTTATGGAGAGATGATAATAATAATAATAACAGGGTGGATTATTCAGTGTGAATAAAACCTCCCAAAAGGCCAGACCCACGCAGAGCTCACGAGCAGCAGGGCTTAACG
This sequence comes from Charadrius vociferus, assembly GCF_000708025.1. NCBI lineage: Eukaryota > Metazoa > Chordata > Aves > Charadriiformes > Charadriidae > Charadrius > Charadrius vociferus. The sequence goes on from NW_009648149.1 coordinate 3,733,366, forward strand.
GCACAGGTACAGCACCACGTGAAGGCGCTGCGGGCCATGCTGGGCACAATCAGCCACAGGACTAAGCCCAAACTAATAAGATACGAAGCAGCGCAGACACCTGCACTAAAACAGCACGAGCGCAAGGCAGGAGCACCACAGATGGTTTCTTTGCTTGGAAAAAGAACGGAAAAGCAGAACTTGTGTCATGTAGAAAAGATATTCTTTTGCACAGGGAGCAAGTTCTGACCTAAGTAATTTTCCTCCACGTATGAAAGTAGGATGAGAGGACCTTCTCCCTCAAAAAGCTGTTTTCTCCAGCAACACACCCATCCAAAATACATCCAAGATGTATTAAAAAAATAATGATTACATACAATTTTTTTTATGTGACCTGCATTTCACTCAAGGTATAGGCTGGATTGACTTTCAAAGCAAGCCAGGACCATGCCCCCAAAAGACTCCTGTCATTTGCAGAAGCTAAAAGTGAGATATTTTGTTAATTCAATGACAAAAGATTTCATGAATAAGGAGCTGCGGCAGTCTGGCAGCATCCCACATCCTTGAATTGAATCCAATCAAACTCCAGTTCAAAAGAAAAATGAAGAGGTAATATCTATCTATAACTATACATATATCTCCATCCCATTAACTTTATCCCCATCAACAGCCACGGGGAATAATCTGCACACACTGCAGTGGCGTCCACTGTTCTAACGGAGCCACACTAACCAACAGGATTCACTGGGGCACCCCAGGACAGCGCAGAAATGCTAGAGGCTTCCTCAGACGTGAATCCCTTCTCTTGCTGATACGCTCTAGTGTTCAAAATTGACATGTAAGCAAAGATGCAGATGTGAATACGCTTAAAACATGCAGTTAGACGAGGGATAAGTGTGGTCTATTTGCTGATGAACAGATGAGAACATTGGGAAAAATGAATGCAAATGCTTACGAATGAAGTGGCTACAAAGTCCAATAGCTTTTTTTTCTACAGAATAACTATTTGACCAGAGGGCAACGGCCAGTAACTCAGTCTGCACATGGAGCAATTCAATACCTACACGCAGTGAAACACTACCCAAAGGAAGAGAAGTTGCTTCATCAGCAATGATTGTCCGTCCAGGTCTGTGAATGAGGGAAGGGTACCATGGGAGAGATAAAACGCTTTGTGACTGACAATCATACTCACAATCTTTAATTTTTTGTCTTTAACTGGAGAAAACCAAACAACCTGGATTCTATCATTTCTTCACGTCTGAACACTTGAGTTTGTCATCAATGCTCTTTTAACATATTTGTTAAATATGTTTATTTATAACATGTAAAAGACACTGCAAGTAAAGCCATTTGACCACCCTGACCTCTGCATCACTGGCATGGAAGTAGCATGAATTCATATTGGAGATATTCAAAAGCCATCTGGACGCAGTCCTGGGCAACTGGCTCGAGGTGGCCCTGCTTGAGCAAGGGGGGTTGGACCAGATGACCTCCGGAGGTGCCTTCCAGGTGTAGCCACTCTGTGATATTCCTCCCTCGGTGACCTGTCTACTTCTTCAGTATGAGGATTCCTAATGGTTACTGAAATAACCTAGTTATTGAATCTAACGACTATTGAAAAAAACCTGCCAGTGTAAATGCCCATTAGTTCCATTTCAATGCTATTCACATAACACTGAAATGCTTTTAAAAGACAAAAAAACAGAGCTGTGAATAATTGATCACTGGTGCAAACAGGAGATGTCTGTCCATGACTAATGTACAACCCATTCCTTTGTAACAGAGGATGTTTTGACACTGGATACCTACTAACTAGGGACGAAACGGAGATCACCACATCCTTTCATATAAGTAATCACACTTCAGTCACTGGTGACACACCTTTAATTTGCTTGTGAAGGTAAACAAGAGAGGTAGTTACTAAAGTCTCTTCAAACTTCAGTTTATTTGAAGTTTGGCTTTTTTAGGATGGTGAACATCACTTTTCTTCCCCTGAAGAAAAAGAATCATTTTATCTCCAGCTTGACAGGGAGAGGAATTAGGGCAACACCACCGCTTTGGAAAACACTCCTTATAACATGGCTCATGCATGCAAATCCCAAGCCTTGAGATATATGTGATTAATCACAGACAGTGCATCTTTCAAGTACTGTTAGCAATACTTAACATTAGATCGAATAAACACTGCAAGGAATAACTCGTGAGATATAAGAAAACTTCAGTGGATCCTTCTTTTTGGGAAAGTACTGATACAAAAGGCTCTACCTTTCCTCTACCAGGAACTACCTGGTCTATGATATGCACAGAGGAAAACAGTACCATGAGTCCTTTCAACCAGTGTACACCCAAAATTCAACAATTTTAAATTTTTTTTACTATTAGAATTTGGTGCCAGGGACAGGAAGAACATAATTTGAAGAAGAAAGTAATTTTCCTACCCTCTCCAGTACACTTCATACCATTTATCACGCTTAAAAAGAAAATCATAAGCTTCAGATGGTTTTATTATTATAGCAAAACAAGTCCTTCTTGTACTACGTTGTATTGAAAACCCATAATTACAGAACTGTTAGACAATGACAAACACTTAGACAATTCTGAGTACTCCCAAGGTATCCCCAGGCAGTCAAATTGCTCTTTCTCAAGTCAAGAAACGTGAGAAAATAAGTAGTTCTCTGATGGCACAGAGAGTTGCTGAAAGATCAGAAAATTACCGCCCATGGAGATCAGTAGGTCAGCATATACCTGCTCTGCAGTGAAAGCTTCTCTCTAAAGGAAAGATCCCCAGGGATTGATGATTTTTTTAAACTGCTGAAGCAATCATGACGTGGGGAACCACTGCAGGTACTGCAGCAAAGTGTCATTTTGCAATAGCCAAAAATCAAATAAGTGTAGAAAATCTGTGTTTTCAATCTGAAGGTGAAGCAAGGAGATAGGAGAAAGAGTGAAGACGCTTGCTAACGAGCTCTGTTGCCTTGTAGGTGAACTTGTGCCAGCCACGACTAAAGAAAATAAGTATTTTAAGTTACAACAGATCAAAACAGATTACAGCACAGAATTTATTTTCAGGATGGGGAATATCCCTGTCATCTGTAAAAACACATATGGTAACTTTGAGGGGGTTTTGTTTTGTTTTTTTTAATGTAAGGTGTGAATTTCCCCGTGAAACCACATATGTACTACAAGGATAGATTTACTGTCCCCTTCCTGCCTTTCAGCAGTCCCTCCCCAAGCATAGCTCGTGAACATGCTGAGAGCACAGACTTCACTGACAAAACATTAGTTTTCACAGGCCAATGATTTTTGTTTCACTGAAAACACATTTACCTGCCAAAGGCCAAGTTCTCAGTTGGCATAAATCAGTGCAGCTCCTTGCCTCAGCCACCTAATTCCATTTGCAGGCTTTATTTAAGGTTCAAATGATAGCTTCGCATATGCCTCTCCCTCTCTCCATATGAACCCTGCTTAGCAGTTAAAGGAAACACGTACCTCTAGAAGTTCATCGCCAATATGCATCCTTCCATCTCGTCCTGCCGGTCCATCTGGATTGATACCAACTACAAAGATGCTCATACGAGAGCGGTCCTTGTTGCCAGCAAGGCTCAGTCCGAGCCCATTTTTGTCCTTCTCAAGCTCAATAATATGCAACTCTCCTGGAAGATCTGCATACCGCTGCCTGATTTTTTCTAGAAAGATCAAACATCAAATGAGTTATAACATAAAATAACTTACATGCAGATGTTCAAGAACACGTACGAATACGCTTGAAATTAATGGCTTCTCAGCATTTAGTCTTTGTTACCAGGTCTTTCCAGCACAGACTCTAAAATACCACTTGCTGAGCCTATATCACTCGCACAGCAAAACGCAGCATCAGCTGCAAATAATATTCACATTAGAACTGCACTATTTTAATTATTTGTATGACAGGCTGGTTCTAAACCAAAAATTTTTTGAAAGGAGGGTAAACAAGGGAATTCCAGAGGCACCTCAATCTTACCTTACCAAACCTATCAATTTCAGGGAAGTCAAAGTTAAAGCTGGTTAATTAACCACTGTGGTAAACTGAAATGCTGACAGTGCAAACATACTGCAAACTCACATCTCGAGGTAGAATCTTTCACTTTCGCTTCTTTCTGGTGATTCAGGAATATGCTTACCACGCTCTGCTTAACATTATGTGCTACTGTGCGGATGATTACTCAAAGCAGATGTCAGTGACAATGTATATGATTGATTACATTTTTAAATGCAGCCTCGCTTGATATTAAGGTAGTTATTTGTCTTTCATCTACATTTCAACCATTTCCGTGACAGAGCGCAATATACTCACAACGATATTTGGAGCACATCGTGTGTCTGTGGATGCTGACAGTTTAATCTGAATGTCTTTTCACCACTGGCATACAAACATCTATAACTATTGCGTGTGAGGGTCAATCACAGCCAGGGTGTTTTTTTTTTTCCTGTCTGATTGTCCTTTGCAGATTTTAAAGCCAGCTTCACAACACCACCTGCATCCAACGCTTCAGCTGGGCCACGCATTAAAAAAAACAAGTCAAAGTAGTTTGTTGTGGCTGGATGTCACCTTTAGCACAGAGCCCAAGGGGAACGAAATCGCTGCATTATGCATTAAGAAGAGAAATAAGAGATATTATATGTTCAACTATATCCCTGAGTCAGCAGCTGTAGCTAGATCAATATTAGCTATTACCGTTCTACCGGGGAAGGGTATTTTAATAGTATAATTTAACCACTGTAGTGAATGTTCCCATGACAACAAGGAAGAGGGGAAAGAGCTGGAGAAGGCGAGAGGGAAGCAAGTAAAAGTGAATAAAAACTGCTGAAAAGAGAGACAATGAAGTAGAGGTGTTCCTTCCACAACACAACCCCTGCACAGGCTGCCAGGGGGATTTAGCCAAACTTGGGTCCGCTCCAGCGGCTCTCCTCTCCGAGGGTCCTTCTTCAGCAGTTCTACCAGCTGCAGCAGCCCCTCGTGCTTCGGCAGAGACCGCTGGGACAGGCGGAACAGTATCCCCTCTCCAACCCCAGACGTACCCAAGAGCATTACCTAAACTCAGAGCTACACGGACAAGAAGGAGCTCTCCCCATTGCTGTATTTACAGGCTGGCGTTTTCCTGCTGCGCTGAAAATCCTCAGTCGCCTAAAGCCTGAGCCTAAAATCCCGGGGGTGTATATTAAGGGTGAGATGTTATCCTCAGAAAGCTGTAAAGCCCTGCAGAGGTCTGCGCAAAATCAGAATATCATAAAAAATTAGAAACCTCACTTGTTACTATCAATTATATGCCAAAAATTCATATAACTGCATTAAATGGTAATCCATGTAGCTGCACAGTTCTTTAACGTATTTCTTAAGTAATGGGGTCAAAATGTAATTAGAGGTGTGATTTGCTACTTGCATTTGGAAAGTGGGTTTTTTCTGCTTAGCATGCAGGATACCTCCTGCCGAAAAACAGCGAGTGAGGAAAGGTCTCGAAAATGGTGCTTCTGGAAGTACAGCAGATACAAGCACATAGAGCAGCCGCACGTGTCTTATTCACACCGCCGAGGTTTAACGTTCTTTTCTCATTAAGTGAAGCCCAGACCTGAAGAACACTAAGACACTTTCTGCCCACCACAATTAGACAAGCAACTCATTACGGCGCAGCAAGTAGCTGTAGCGTGTCCCACCTGTGAGAATATTAAGAACAGGTCATCAGCAGAAAAAGGATTTCTTAGTGGCTGCGCTTTTGCGGGTAAAGCAAAGAATCAGTGCTCTGGGGGGATGCTGTTGCCTGACCATTGCTCTGCCACAGTTCCTTCCATTGCTTGTTTTACATGGAAAACACATCTCACATTTGCTAGGAGCAAAGCTCATGTCTACAAACGTATTTTTAGCAACAGATATGCGGAAGCACAGGAACGAGGTGAAGGGACAAGGATAACACATACGCTTAACGTCGGTCAGATGAAGCTACACATCTTCAGAGACTGCTTCAAAACTCATTTCTTGCTTGTCAGTAAAACTCCCTGAAATTCCCCAACATGAGCCTGATGCAGGAGCTGCTCTGCGACACTGTGCTCATGGACACATCGCTCCAGCCTCTATCTGCAGACAAGTGCCTTCTGAGTCTACCAGTATCAACTAAATCTGTAAACTCTGCAGTGTTTCCTCCTGCTGGAGCAGCCCAAAATGAGTTTTCTCATGCGGGGAAAACATTAGCTGTTCAGAAGTACACCTATATTCCTGTTTCCTGCTGCAATGAAACTAAAAGTAAGTTTTAGTCCCCCCAAAATTAGTAGTTCAAACAATCACAGAATCCCAGAGTGGTGGGGGTTGGAAGGGCCCTCTGGAGCTCCCCCAGTGCCACCCCCGCCAGAGCAGGGGCACCTCCAGCAGTGGCACAGGACGGCGTCCAGGCGGGTTTGGGATGGCTCCAGAGGGGGAGACACCCCCACCTCTCTGGGCAGCCTGTGCCACTGCTCTGCCGCCCTCACAGCAGAGAAGGCCCTCCTCAGGTGGAGATGGAACTGCCTATGGTCACGTTTGTGCCCGGTCCCTCTTGTCCTGTCACTGGGCACCATTGAACAAAGACTGTTCCCATCCCCCTGGCACCCTCCCTTTAAGTATTCATAAGCATTAATAAGATCCCCCCCTCAGTCGTCTTTTCTCCAGACTGAACAGCCCGAAGTCCCTCAGCCTTTCCTCATAAGAGAGATGTTCTCACTCCCTCATCATCTTTGTAGCACTTTGCTGGACCTTCTCCAGCAGTTCCCTGTCCTTCTTGAACTGGGGAGCCCAGAACTGGACACAAAACTCCAGATGTGGTCTCACCAGGGCAGAGCAGAGGGGGAGGACATTGCCTAGGATGAGACAGAGCCCCACTAAAGTTTCTGGTCTGTCTGTACTGGGCCAGGACTGGAAACCTGGTGAGCTGATGCCCAGCTCAGTGCTCCAGCTGCGCTAGTAATCGCCTACTGTAGGAAAAATTCTTCGGGTAAAGAAAAATTTATCTGGGCAAAAAACAGAGACCAACTCAAGGGGTCATCAAGTTGTTTATTTCACAGAATCACAGAATGTTCAGAGTTGGAAGGGACCTCTAGAGATCATCTAGTCCCACTCCCCTGCTAAAGCAGGATTGCCCAGAGCACATCACTCAGGACTGCATCCAGGTGGGTCTTGAAAGTCTCCAGAGAAGGGGACTCCACCCCCTCCCTGGGCAGCCTGGGCCACTGCTCTGTCACCCCAACTGTAAAGAAGTTTAAGTTTTTCCATGTGTTGGAACGGAACTTCCTATATTCCAACTTGCACCCATTGCCCCTCGTCCTGTCACTGGGAACCACCGAGAAGAGTCTGGCTCCATCCTCCTTCAACCCACCCTTTAGGTATTTGTAAGTAGTAATAAGGTCTCCCCTCAGCCTTCTCTTCTCCAGGCTAAAGAGTCCCAGCGCTCTCAGCCTTCCCTCGTAAGGGAGATGCTCCAATCCCTCAATCATCTTGGTTGCCCTTCGCTGGACTCTCTCCAGCAGTTCCCTGTCCCTCTTGAACTGGGGAGCCCAAAACTGGACACAGTATTCCAGTTGTGGCCTCACCAGTGCTGAGTAGAGGGGGATAATGACCTCCCTCGACCTACTGGTCACACTCTTTGTTACGAGTATTTTTTTTAAGGGTTTCCCCACTGCGTGTCTTTGAAGAAATCCATACTCACAACAGAAGGAAACCGGCTCCAAGACAGACCCACCGCTGGCCAAGGCCAAGCCCATCAGCGACAGCGATAGCACCTCTGCGATAACATATTTAAAAACGGGGGAGGGGGGGAAACCCTGTGTAATTGCAGCCAGAGAGAGGAGTGAGAATATGTGAGAGCAACAACTCTGCAGCCACCAAGGTCAGTGAAGGAGAGGGAGGAGGTGCTCCAGGTGCTGGAGCAGAGATTCCCCTGCAGCCCGTGGTGAAGACCATGGTGAGGCAGGCTGTCCCCTGCAGCCCATGGATGTTAACAGTGGAGCAGATATCCACCTGCAGCCCGTGGAGGAGCCCACAGTGGAGGAGGTGGATGCCTGAAGGAGGCTGTGACCCCGTAGAGAGCCTGAGCTGGAGCAGGCTCCTGGAGGGACCCGT
>NW_009648149.1:3741523-3777402 GCF_000708025.1 Charadrius vociferus
GCTGGAGCAGTCTGTTCCTGAAGGTCTGCACCCCATGGAAGAGACCCACGCTGGAGCAGTTTGTGAGGAACTGTAGCCTGTGGAAGGACTCATGTTGGAGCAGTTCGTGGAGAACTGTCTCCCACGGGAGGGACCCCACAGTGGAGTAGGGCAGGAGTGTGAGGAGTCCTCCCCTTGAAGAGGAAGATGCAGCAGAGACTACATGTGATGAACTGACTGCAACCCACTCAGGGAGGAGACGGAGAAATCGGGAGTGAAGTTGAGCCCAGGAAGAAGGGAGTGGTGGGGGGAAGGGGTTTCAAGGTTTGGTTTTAGTTCTCACTGCCCTACTCTGATTTTGATTGGTAATAAATTAAATTAATTTTCTCCAAGTTGAGTCTGTTTTGCCCGTGATGGTAATTGGTGAGTGATCTCTCCCTGTCCTGATCTCGATCAACGCACCTTTCGTTATATTTTCTTTCCCCTGTCCAGTTGAGGAGGGGAAGAGTTAGAGCGGCTTTGGTGGGCGCCTGGCGTCCAGCCAGGATCAACCCACCACGAGAGGAAACAACGGAGATGCTACGTGCCGAGCGCCGTTTCCAGTCCGTTACCAAATGCTGCTGGAGAAGAGGCAAGCGTGTGTGTACATGTTCATGCACGCAGGGACAAGCAGGGACACCCCTGCTTTCAAAATCAAACCTCCCTGAGCAGGGCATGCTGTCTCCTCCCTGAACAACAGAAGGTTCTGGCTCTTGCAAGCCCCACCTCCTGCAATTAAACACTTCCAAGGGCTGTCCTCACCAGCCAGCCTTGCCGTGTAAATGATAACGCGCTATTCCCAGCGGTGTCGTTGCGTTACTCATCCAATCTGCATACAAATATCCTTTGGGCATCCAGCTGACTTCCTATAACATTGTAATCGTATTCTCAGTTTGCCTCTTAATAAGAATCTCATAAGATTATTTTAAACAAGTATTTACTGCTTAAACAAACGTGCATCTAAGGCATCTTCTTTTTAATGCCTTTTTCAGCTGGTTTTTTCTCCCCTCCAGCTGGTATCACTTTTCAGTTCTCTGCCTAGCATTGGGGAGCCAGTTAGCATCTGCTTTTGCAAAGAATTCCATTATCTGCCTTCATTACCAGATACTTTACACAAGGCAATTGTAATTCTGTTGTTGCTGCATTACACTTGGGACACGGCATTTCTTGTTTTGGCACTACATGGAGTTGTTTCCACATTCGGTGACAATATGCCTATCACAACTTCTGCAAACACATCTCACCAACGACATTTAACTAGCTGAGGTTGTATCCAGTTTCTTTTAAAAATACTATACATCTGTAATGTAAACTAAAAGCACAAGTATATGCTTTAGCGATCGCTTCTGCAATAATATTTCCCAGTTATATTAGCAGACAATTACATTTCAAAGAGAAACCCTGGAAATGGAAGACAACTGCTTTCAAACAATATACTATTATGCTGCTGCATATGTTTCCCTGCTTCAGCCGCTATTCCTATTATATTAAACAGAGAGATAAAAGAAATAAATGGAGACAATATGGTCAGGATATTGAAGTTTGCATGATCTAGTATTGCAACAAATACACAATTTATCTGCACGGCAAAACCAGACACCACTTCTCAGGAAGAAAAAAGGCTCTTTAAATTACAAATATATATAAAGCACTTGCAAAAGGCTGAGGAGCCTGTTTCCCAAACCTGCTGAAATCTCCAGTTAAATGAGCTGAAAAGGAAGAGGTGTTTCTTTTGAAAATGGTGTCTCTGCGTGATGCAAATTAGAGTCCATCTAAGAAAGGTAAAAAGAGGAAAGAAAAAGCTCTGGATGACTCAGCTAGGTGATTGGTTTTAGTACCGAATGCTCAATATTAAAACTGTCAAGGCAAAATATAGAGAAAAGAAAGCGGGGAAAAACCACCACAAAAAGAGATGACAGATGATATTTGTATATAGAAGGTGATGCTGAGGATTTTACATCCTTCTTGCGTTACCGCAGATAACTATTAGCAACATACGCTGGCTTTTGCAGACTTTACAGCAGTCTCATTTATCAGCCTGCGTTCATTTTAATGGTTTCAGCTACCATTTTTATCACATAGCGCATAACATGGTTACAGTCAGCCTTTTCTGAGATTACTCTGCTCAGACAGCACTGCTGCAGCACCACAACCACTGTTTTTCATTTAGTAATGATAGATATCAGAATGCAGCCAGCATCCACTACACAGAGCCAACCTTGCATATCAAACAACTAATTCCCTTCTTGATTTCACTATAAACATTAAAAAAAAAAAAAAAAGAAGGAAGTCCTTTGAAAGCTAACCCTAGAGCTGTGAGGGCAGCATGTCTAATTTACTGATTACAATTTACAAGAACCTAAATAAGCATATTGAAGGGACCATAATTGAACAAATGGGGTTTAGAATTCTCTCACTACTAATAATATAATAAGCTTATTGTTTTAATCTTCCCACTAGCCCTCTATTCAGCTCCAAGGAGGCAGACAGTTCTTCAAACCTTATCTCAAAAGCGATGCACTTGTCTGTTTTCATCAGCTTTAAACTGAAAAATAGAGAGAAGAGAATTTCTGTAATGCTTTCTAAAATTCCCTAAAATCATTCCAATTCTCTCAGTGATCAGCATGCATGAGAAAAACAGAACAGTTGTATTCAAAACTGGCAAACCTAAATGGAAGAGCCAGAGATCGTGTTAAGACCAGTCCCCCTCCCTCGGGAGGTGAGAGGAGAGGACGGAGTCTGCTGGGGCTCACATCTTTTTAAGTGCTGGTATCTCCAAACCTGGAGCACCCCTGCAGTGGGACGGGCCAGCTACGGGTTCCCCATCTGATCCAGAAACTCAGCATCCCCTACAATCTCCCTTTGACAGCCACACCATCCTTTGGCAACACTTTGCTTCACGTACACCATTTGGAAGTCATTTACCAAAACCGAAGTGATGATTTTCAGAGAAAAATAAAACGCCGCATTTCTATTATTCTTTAACACACTTCAATTAATGCTCCCCCTCCCCCCCAAGCCCAAGTCTGTCATATACAAGGAAGAAAAAAAAAGCCCCAAAAAACTCCATGGCTGTATCTCTCCCCTTCCTCCCCAAAATACTGTGAGCCAAAATACCGTAACATTACTTTGAAGTACCTGAGGGAGAGAGCACGCACAAGGTGCCACGCAGACAAAGCCTTCTCCAGATGAACAGCTAAAGCGTGGGCTTTCACACTCTCAAAAGACAACTCGCTCAAGTGATAAACAAGTGTGCAGTTAACTCTCCTGAGACAATATTCTTACCCTAACTTGAAGACTGCCTCTTTTCTTCCCTCTGTGCGTGAAAGATCTGGGCTATTATTTGAGGTCTCCCAAGTTTCTTCTCTTCTAACCGCTCCCTTCAGCTCAGGCTCCCGTTCCGTTCTGCTCTTCTCACACCATGCAAAGGCATGCAGCAGCTTTGCAGCTCACATGAGAAAACTTTCCTTCTCCTCCAACGCTTTCCTTAAATCCCACTTGTCCCTCACATCACACTTTCTACAGCCGAAGGTAAAAATTTCTGCTAGTGACTTTTAACTAATCCAGGAAGCAGGGTATAACGAGAGTCTCCACGATCCGCTTCAAGTACCATTTCATTTTGTTCCTGTGAGCAGGTGACATTTAGAAATGGTTATCATTAATTTTTCCTTCCTACAATCAAGGAATCATCACACTTAGAGACAACGGCTCTGGAGAGAAGAGCGACATTTAGCCCTGGCTGAAAAAGCAGGGGAACTGCAGCCTGTAACATCAGGGAGCATCTCCAACACTTGCACTGTCTCATGCCAACATTTCGAACAAATGGAGCTCTTGCCAAAATATTTTTTCCTTATTTCAGGCCCAAAGCTTCATTCTAAGGCTGCAGTTTCCTTACACAACATTTCAGTTCTCTGAGGAAGTGATATTGTATGTTTTTCTTTTTTAATTAACTGACAAGGACGCGATAAGTCTATTCATACCAATGTTTATCTGAGATCTTTAACACTTTTAAAAGGAGATTTAGTGAAACTGTGGTAAGCAGAGCACCCTGATGCCAATAATTGCTGATTATATTATTGTATAAGGGAAACTTCCCTCCCTGCACACAACGCTTCCACTCATTTGCCTTTCAAATGACGCATTAACCCTCGTGCAAGCACTTGGGTTTCCTCAGAAGTGACCTCCTCTGGGTGCTGCGATCTCGCAATCAGTGGAGCGCTGACGCTGAGCGCCGAGTGCCTCCGCACCAGCCGACAGTTCTGCAGCCCTACAGGCTTTGGAGGAAAGGACTGGCAAAAGCTGCCCATGTGTTTCTTGCCCGCTGCCCCAGGACTGATAAACTGGCTGTTTCCTCTAGATAGGAGACACACAAAACAGGCCGGCTGTTGGAGCATCATACTGCCACTAGTTGATTAAATACAGACAAATAGCAACAAAGACATTTTTCTTTCGATAAAAACTTCTATGAGGATGCAAATAGTTACATGTAAAAATATATCACATCATTGTTCATGTTTGGGCCCACAAAAGGCCCAACTGAATAGCTTTTGAACTAATTATATCCTTAAAATATGGGGTAGCCTCAGAAGACAGCTGCTGTAGACCCCATTTTTAAGCCGTTGAAAAGATAACTGAGAAAAATCCCATTAAAAATACTCTACGGTATAACATTGCAGTATATTATATTGTACCATGGAGTTTAAGTCATCTAAGGCCAAAATACCGCAGTCTTCAGAGCTTCCCAGCCCACTCGGTGGTGACGGCACCGAGCAGCCCGGAGATAAGGCTCAGTTATCACAGCCCTCAGGCTCGCGCACGCTGCATCGCCCCGGCAGAAAGCAGCCGCGCTCCTGCTCTGCTGAGGTTTGCTTAACATAGTTATCCGGGAAGCTCGAATACGTCAACAGTATAAGAACGTTAGAAAATACTGATTTCCATCTGCAAAGTCTAAAGGAAATTTGAAATGGCCCGAAATGCACATTGCTTGCACTTGTGGCCCGCTGCACGGCGGCTGTCACTTGGCATCGACGTGCCCACCGAGCGTCAGGGATCTGTAAGGATGCACAATGTGCACGAGCAAAGTAAGATTCCCAGATGCTGCGACAGACGAGGTTTTAATGACCCATTTTACAACGCAGTTTTGGAAAAATCTCACATTTGGGCTAGAAATTTCTTTTCTAAGCTACTCTTGCTGGTAGGAGCAGGTTTTCTGGTTTGCTCCTGCTCACATTGCTCTGCTAGGATCTATAATCCCTTCCCTGCGTTTGCATTTGAAAGCTGCTCGTTCATTTGATGGAAGAGCAAGTAGTCTGAGACTGAACAAAGAATCTTGGGGAACTCTAATCCATTGCTTTTCTGCTTGGTCTCAACACGAACATATGAATACGGTGAACATTTAAATTCTTCCTCCCTTGACGGTAATACAGTGTAACTTGATCTGACAGTGTTTCATCTTTAAATAATGATGTTCCCACAAAGCAACTGGCACAGTCATTATCTTGGAATCTTTCTGCACTGAGTCTAATTAAAGAGAATGGCATCAGACTATTGTCAAAACCTGAAAATTTGTTACCTAAGGAAGGCTTTTATGGGCCCGAGCATCAACTTTCCCAGTGATAAGGGACTGTAAGAGGCAGTACAGAGGACACGTGCAGAAGCCAAGGTGATGAGACATTTCTCGCACAGTGATTTGTTCTTAACCTGCGATGGGAGCCAGAACCTCCCTCCATCTAAAGGTGGATGGATGAGAAAACAGGGAGATTTTTGGAAACTTTTTGACAAGCAAACACAACCTTGTACAGATGACCCCAAATATCTAAAGAAAACTCTTAAAGGAAGGTCTCCAGGGGAATTACCACCATTTGTGAAAAGCAGACAAAAAACTTCAACGCTTAAAAAAAACCCACCCCAAAGTCGTTGCACTAACAAGACAGAAAAATAAAAAAGACTAAGGGCTGTGAAAGAGCAGGTGGAGAGGAGCAAATGATACTGTGCAGCTGAGATAAGAGATGGTGGAGAGGAGATGGCAGGAAGAGCATCCCAACCTAACGTGAGCGCGTGCTTTGCCGCAGCAGCACAGCCTCGCAACACAACAAAGCTATGTAAAATCAGTGTGACTTGACAAGGACTAAATTAAATTTTTGGATTAAAAAACCCCGCCACAGTAGCTTAGGTGTGTTTGTACAGCAATTTTAAAATATGCTGTGACAGCGATTAGAAAAGATTAAAGTTGGATGAGTCATCTGGGACTGTAAAGCCCAAGAAAATACCCGCAGAGTTATGTCGGAAAACACAGCACAAGTCTTGACAGCGAGACGAGCCAGGGAAGATAGATCATGATCAGCTACTTTAGTTATCGTATAATTCAATGGTGATCTTAATGATAAATTTTAATCCTGTTTAATATTTTTAGGTTTTAGTTATTTTGCTAAAGATTGATTGTAACTAGTTAGTCACTATAAAAATGCATTAATCTCCAAAAAAAATATTGTATTTATATTGTATGCTCTTTCTTTACGCCAACTAACGGGGATAAAATACTATACACGTATTTAAGGAAATATAAGATTTACTATATGTCTGTTGAAATGCTCAAGATTTATCTCATGTCAGATATTGTGAACAACATTTCTTCTATACTATATATTTTTTCCTAACCATATATACTGTTTGTATTTGGATAGAAATTAGAATGCAATTAAAATAAAAGCAACGGCTTTGTAATAAAAACATTGCATACAAATATGCCAATGTGATTAATATAAGAAAAATGTTTTTGTTGAAATGTTTTCATTTAAAACTGGAATATTAAACAAAACCATTGTTATTCTCACAGGAGATAAGGGAGGTTCTGTGGTGATCAAAAACATTTTTAAACAGTCTAATTTCCACTTTGTCCAAGATTTCCTTTTGTCTGTCTTGGGGCCTTCACGAACACCTAGTTAACGATAAACGCTGTGCAGTGACCTCAGAGGAGGTTCTGCCATCATACCGTGGCCACAAACACTTCCATAATTTTCCAACTGACAACTCTCAACTTCACACTCCTAGTTTTTATTCACAGACCAGAAAAGAAAAATATCCTTTTTCAGCTCCTAACAAGTTGTTCAAGTTTGATAAGCTATTTTCATTCCCACTGAATTAGTTGAATAAGCTGTAGAGAGAATAGGTCTTTGTTTCAGGCTGCTGAAGAAAAAGTCAAAAGCTGGATTTTTACTACAGTCAGTGCTGGGTCCAGATTTCTTTCAGGTCTCTGGGTGCACACATACTTTTCCTGAATAGTTTTTTTCATTTAAATTATGCTTATAGGTTAGAGTCCACTCAGATCGCTATGTAGATTGCCATTTAGAACTTACAACGCACGTTAAAAGCAAAAAGTGTTTGATTTAAATGAAGTGCAAATCCAATTATAATAAAAAAGCAGATTAATATTAAAAGAGACGCATATCCAGCTTTTAGAGGACATAAGGTGAGAGTGGGTACTCAACTTGTCGACAGAACAAGCAGAACTGACCGTCCCCACCAACACTGTTTAATATTGTTTATCTCCTCATTTTTCAAAATTCAGGCAGTTATTCAGAATCAGTATTTGTTAGGTTCACACCTGGTTCGTCTTTCATCAAACTGATTACAGTTCCTGAAACACTCACAAAGTATCTGATGACTTTTAGGGTCCTCTGTGCTTTCGCACAGGGCACTGAAACCACGCTCTGTCATTCCCCAGAGCTGCTGAGAGGTCCGTCAGCCGCTTGAAGACAATCCCTCCACTGCGTTTGGTGGGCTACAGATCCACCTCATCACTGCACACTTCTGGATATGAAGCCAAGAAACGGAATATTAGATAAGAAGAACAAGGCCAGCCCACCCCATACCTCTCCGCATCACGCAATGCCCCTACAGAGCCAAGAAATTCCAAAAGAATAAGTCTCAGTTTGTTCTAGGTCCTGTTTTTTGGAGCTATCAAATTGCGCTCAAGTCATTTTCAAGCTTTTTACAAAATCAAGCAATGTTTAGAGGCTTTGTTTGTTTAAGTGTAAACTGGAGTTTCTCAATGTCATGACTCACCTTTAATTGCCCAGGTAAAATGAAAAACGAAAATGAAAAATGACCGCAACACCTGGCAATGCTGCAGAATGCCAATGTCTGTGCCTCTGAACAAAACAAATACATACCTGTGATTTCATTTTAAAGCCTCTTCTGTTAATAAAAAGCCAATAATAATTATTCTTCTATATCTTCAGCTATGACGTGTATATTCCATTTATGATGGCTAATCATAGTATTACACGTAAAACAGGTACACAAGCTAACGGTATACCCACCACTGGGCAACTGTTGGCTTCCAGTCTAAGAGACACCTGCCACTCAGAAGAGAAAGACCTACCCCACATCTCTGAACGAGGTTTCTCATACACAACTCGGCTCTCCCATGATAAAGAGAGTACTACTGGCAACCTCTGGTAACATTAACCTCCGGGATCCCCTTCCCAGGCCGGGCACTGAGCTGAAAGACTCAGCCAAGAGGAAGCACCGGTGCGTTGCTGCACTCCTATCTTTAATGTTCCCCTTCCATTTCAGCTCCCCTTTACGTGCTTTGGGTTTTCGTCAGCCTGGTCCAGCTGGCACAGCGTTGTGCAGAGCGGTGTTTGCACAGCCCATCCCTTCTCAGCATTTGCTTCGCTCTCAGCCTGTACACTTCATTGCTGAGGTGGCACCTTAGCTCAAGCTGTACCCCAAAGTGAAGACCTTTTCCAGCCTTACGGAGAAGAAGATGAAAGAAAGGGACCCACAGCACAGCATGCTGATTTTCGAGCATGGGATTAACCCACGAGAAGTCCCGTGTGAAGTGGAGCTGAAGGAGAACATCCTCCCTCCCTCCTATGTTCAAGTCAGCTCTCCTGCTCCTCAGACTCCTCTGAGAGCCTGTGCAGGTCACCAACCCACCAAAAACCATTCCTCTTAATGGTGGAGCAGTTTTCTGCTGAGTGAGTTAACAGGCTGAGGAAGGGAAGAGCAACAAGTACCATAAACAACTGGGGAAGGTGGAAGTGGAGAGCGGGAAACGGCGCTCCCCCTTTCAGCTCGCAGTTAAGATGGTCTCATATTGTGGAGCTTCAGCCTGAGAAATAGCAGAACATTAGAGGAGGATGACAAAGTAAACACTTCTCATATAGTTGAATAACTAAAATGCAAACTTCCAGGCTGAAAACATACTGTTTGATTAACCCTATTATTCCAAAAGAGAAAGGCACCAACCAAATAAAGAATTAACTCAAATGTCTCTTCTTAAAATGAGAATGTAAGGGTTTATTGCATGGAATAATTTTAAATTGTCGTGATATAAACTGAAAATAAGTATCTATGTTGTGCTAATAAGAGCACAGATTTTTTTACCGCTGGAAGTATCCGTCAGACAGCAACTCTTGCATTTACACAGCCGACTGCCGTTTTCCTTTGCCACCAAGTGAGGCAGGGGGATCTGGACAGATGAGCAGGTAACAGTTCCTCCCCACACAAAAATCCCTATTTAATATCACTGTGAAATCATAAAACAGTTGCATACTCTCCCGAAATAAGCCATACATCTTATTTAATCAGCTGTCTTGAGAGTCTATTCAAGAAGTTAATCAGGTTTATGCTGCACTTATGACATCATAAAACTTGACAGATCTGATTAAATAAGACAATATTTTGTATCGGAAAATCTATTCTGATTGTTTTTAATCCCTCCAAAGGACGGAGTCTGGCAGACCTGTTTTCTCTTCCACAGAGAGTAAAATCAAAGGGTTAGGGTCAGACACCTTTGCTTATACCACATTTCAAAGAGGAGGCGATAAGCAAGGCATTCATCTCTCCGCGGAAGAAAAATAAAACCACAAACAAGTGAACAGAGTACTTAAACAGATATTTTTTTATTTTTTTTTTAGTATGAGAATACGTTATTAGGTAACAAATAGCTTTTCTTTAACGTATTTAATGAAATAAAGATATTAATGCAGTAAGCTTTGGGCATTTTTTAAATGAACATAATTATAATCAGGAAATTGATGATGTATGTGAATCGAGTCTTGCAATATGTCAAGCACTCTCGCTTTTCCTTCTGGCAAAATAAATCAATCTCCAAGGATTTATCCAAGAGGAAGAGCTAAACGGATAAACTTCTCTATATTAAATAGACTTACTTTTTCCATTCTGACTAGAGGAAGAAATCAACTAAGAGAAAGTTAAAAAACAAATGCTTGAGGCAAAAATAAGAGTGGGGTAGGGTAGTTTCTACTGTAATTCTTTTGGGTTGATATTCAACGGATTTTTTTCTCTTGGGGAATTTAGCCCTCAAATGGATGATTCAGATGCATCCAAGACCTGCTCCTCAGGAATAAACACTGTCTTTTGGGTAAGCTGGAACTCCACGAACTCTGCATTTTTATTTATTTATTTTCTAAAAATTCAAATGGCCATCTAACCCCTAGAAACTGTGGCACAGTGCTCCAGAAGGCTCAAGATGCTTTGTGTATCTCATGACAGATGGCTAACCAAGACATCCAACAGACGGTAACCAAGCCAAAAGAGACACCAGGTCTTCCAAACTGCAGTCCGGGGGTTCCGCTCCAGTGTTTATTAATTATGTTTTCATCTCTTAATATAAATTAAGCTTAATTCTAGTATGGTGAATAATTTTATTCTGTTTTCTTATAGGAACAAAGCTTACGCAATCATACCCTGTGCAATCCAAACTCCTGCCCCAAAACCTTTGAACCCGTCCAATTTGAAGCAAATCTGATGGTGGACTAGGGGGTCTCAAAGGTGCTATAAAAGGTTCATGAAAATAGGCAGCCGTGCGGAGGAGAGAAACCTGATAAATACCTTGACTGGGGGAAAGGCTTCGGTGTGAGATCACACTTTATTAAAGCGTCAAAGAATTCACATGAGAGAAAGCCCTTAGAAATGCTCCAGCCACAGGAAAAGCTTAAATCAGAGCTCACACCTTCCTCAACACCCAAGTCAGTCAAACAGGAGACACAAATCTGTAGGAATCCAACTTCATTAGCTGCAGTACTCACAGACGTACTCGTTAAACGCTTCACAACTCTGCGCTCGAGTCCTGGCTGGAGGCAGCGCAGAGAGCGCCCAACCAGTACCTCTGTCCTCCCCTCGAAACATCTATTTTGCTTCTCTCCGAGCACAGTACAGAAACCAGTGACAAAGGAAAAGGGGAAGGTCTGCCAACACGCGGCTATCAAGGGACGGGGAGGACGGGCCAGAGCAGATGTACCAACTGGCTGCTATACAGACCCGTCCAGGGACGCCGAAAGGGTTAGCCCATTGGTTTGCTCCCATGCCAAGAGCCATCCGCTCGCGCCGCCAGCAGCTGCCACGGGTCCTGCTCGCTCTGCCCTTCCGAGCCAGCGTTCTCCCTGACGCGTGTCACCGTGCGAGTCCTACTCATTTACAACGCCACAATATGCCTCCTGCACACACAAAAGAATGACCACATCATTCTGTCCCTGAAAGGCTTCGCTGAACTCCCCATTCCTCACAAAATCCCTTTCAACCTCCTTCTTGGCCCTTGCTCATAAGCTGCCCGTGCTCATCCTTGCATACAGCTCTACTTACTCCCTCGTCCATCACATCCCAGTCTCATCTCATTTTTTCCCCTTCCACTCTTCTCCCAGCGCTCCAGTGACACCTTCCTACATACCTCGCTGTCAGGCTGTTCACTTAATGGCTTTCTTCCCTTGAAAAACAGTTATTAACAAAAACCAACCATCTTCCATACTTCTAACAACTCAATTCTGAAATAAGCTCTTGCTGTAAAATTACTGCATTGTCTATTTAAACACATTAATGATACACAATAAAATGATACTGTATTAATCCTCAAACAACCTGTGATAACCCTACGAGAATAACAGGTTACAATATGGAGGAAAGTACCGCCAAACTTCACAGGGTTTAAAACAGATTTTTTTTTGCCAAACACTTGAAAGAAATATAGTTTCTGGTTCAGAACACAGTTTGCATTAAGGTTTACAACTGAGCGCAGAAAAATGTCCAGTTTTGAAGGTCCCAAGTAGTCGCAGATGAGCCTGGCACAGGGAGCAGGATGGTCCAGCACCAAGGGAATCTCGTCCCTCCTCCTTCCCTGGGCATCCAGCCGATCTGCTGCGGCTGAGCGGCCCCGATGACCGCGTTACACAACAGTCGTGGCTCTACCGGACCAGATGATTTCAGGACCATTAGACACTGTAGTAGTATAGGATACACTTTGCTGTTGTTTTAAGATACAGCAAATGCTGCTGCTTGCTGTTTATCACCAGAGCACCCGGAGGGATGGAGACTTAGAAGCATAATATCTTTAAGAACCATTTGGATGGCATAATCCCTCTCTGCTCTCACAAGCACAGCATAAAGAGCCATAACTTAGGTGAACATGCATCTGCACACACAAACTGACACACTCTCTGGCATTTCCCTCCAAATTCCTCCCAATTTAGGTATGTGGTTCAGCTCTAAGTAACAGCACATTACTGATACAGGAACTTATGTTCAATATATCTTAATATTCTCAAGATGATCAGACCATGGAAATGATGACTTCCCACCTCATTTTATAGAGGACCTGGTTCAGTATACTACATCAGTTTAACATTCACAGGTCAAAAAATGCTACTTAAGCTTACAGTTCTGAAATCGCAGATAAAACAGAAGTATTTTTATATATGTGATTGCTAATGCACTTGGTTTTCAGTTAAGGGATACAAAAAGACCTTTGAAACTGCCTCAAGCATTTAAAAAAAATCCAGAACAACTGTTAAAAGCATTTGGCATCTGTAGAACAATTGCAAAACAGTATGACGAAGTCAAGGTTTACTGCTCCTGGCTTTGGACAACGTACGCGTTCCGCCTGTAGCTCTGTCCCGTGGCAGTAGTACGCTCATCGCCTGAACAGGAATTCCCAAATTTAGCTCGCTCAGCTACTGCTGTTGGGACAGCAGCGGCTCCTGCCTCTGTGCTGGATTGTCTGCACACCAAGACGTGCAGAAGAGCAGGGTCCTCCTCCACGCTTAAGCCTTGTCCTTCCCCCAGACAGTCCCCTTACCTGTGCTATTCTCCTGTTGCACAGTCTAACTCACAAACCCCATTACTCCGCTTTGCCCCTTGTTCTCCTTTCCCTTCTCAAAATGACCCCGGAACGCGACGCCAACATCAACTCTGCTCCTGGATCTTGAATTACAGCTGTGGATCCTGACAGCAGCTGGTTCCCACAGCACCAGCAGTGGGCAGGGCAAGGAGAGAGCCGGGAGTGCACAGCACCAAGATGCCACCGGTTAGTGGTACCCGACATCCCATCTGCCTGTTGGGAACACTCTCCCATTCACCGAGGTAGTCTGGATTAACGGGTGTCTCGATGGAGGCGCTCACCCCTCGCCTCTGGGGAGCACACGAGGGCCCATGCAGAACGGGCACGATGGCTACGGACTGTGCCCACGCACACAGCTCTCTACAGAGGGATGCCAGCACAGCCCAGGCTCCTCAGTTTTGGAGGGCTATGCTCCTCAGACCTCCACTCCATCTCTGCCCAGCACACGTGCACACACACGTGCACTTTTTACGTTCGCAGCAGCAGCAATTTGCTGTTTCCTTGATGATCCCCAAAAGCTCAATGCTTCAACATTCCCTCTAACAACTTTTTCGGGAAGTAGAGGGAGAAAAGCACAAACTGTGATCTCTAAGCACTGATGAAGCAAACAGACATGCCCATCACTACACTAATAATAAAAGGCTTTTTATTACTTCTGGGGTAGCAGAAAGAACTACCTGCCTATGGCAAAAGTATTTTGAATTTGCTGATTATAAAATAGAGATGTTCATCTGATGCAGATATCACATACACATACATATATGTATATAGATCCCCTTCCCAATGTCATTAGCTTGCAAGTAGTTTTCGATACGCATGTAGTCACTACAAGGCATAAAGCAAATTTTTAATAGGCTGTCACAGCGTATCATAGCTAACATACCTACAGACAAATATTCTGGGTTGCTCTTTAAATGTCAGCTATCCTGATAAAGAGCAATTACGTACCTGCTCAAAGCAGAAGGTAAATTGATGACTAGCCCCTAAGCCACTACATTGAATTAGGGAGAATCAAGTCTTAAGATTGAGGAGCAAAAGATAACTTCAACTTTCTCAAACAGTTAAAGAAGTTATTATGGACAGCTGTCTCAATTACTGCAATATCGTGGAAAACTAGGTAAC
Organism: Charadrius vociferus; assembly: GCF_000708025.1. NCBI lineage: Eukaryota > Metazoa > Chordata > Aves > Charadriiformes > Charadriidae > Charadrius > Charadrius vociferus. The sequence continues at coordinate 3,755,805 of NW_009648149.1, forward strand.
ATCTGTAAAGAATAAAATTATTGTCATTTAACATTTTTACTTTCCCTTCTGTTAGACACTTGCTTCCCCTACATATTTGGAACAGGTATTGTTTAAAGCAAGCAGACCATTTTGGAACAGAGCTATTATGCAAATAATCTATTCTGTATTCTAACTAAAAGCAATGCTGTGCTAGTCTGGGCAAGACATGATGCACAGTAGAGTTTCTTTGTAATTTTTTTTGGTGTGCAGCGGAGCAACATCATTTATGATGGTAATGATGAAAGATATCACCCTATCTAAAAATCAGACATTCAAGAATAGAAACACATAACCATCTTTTATAGGCTAGCGTTTGTCTTTCATTTATTTATTTAAATATTTACATCCTTTTTGCATATTTTTAGGTGCAAGTCATTGCAGTGATATCAAGCCTTCTTGAATGAGAGCAATATAAAGATCTACTTGTATTCTCCTCTCTTTGCAAGTTTGTGCAGTGATACCTGTATATGCAGATTTATACCACAGACGTTATCTTCTATCTGTAAGTTATATGAAATTACTTATCTGTAACACCCGAGTAAGATCAAAGATCCCAAACAACATAAGCCACCTGCACCATGCCTTAGACAATGTAATAACCTTAAAACATCAAATCAGTGTATTTCATGCCTAGCATTTTAATGCTATTCTCTGGATACCTGGCTCGTGTTGGAAGAAAAGATCATACCTAAGAACAAATGCAATCTGAGGCAATATTTAAAGATTAGATTATCCTTCATTGCAAATAGCTCATTTGTTTACTATCATGTTGCTTTATTCCTGTTTTGCCTCCTTATACCATGAAAATGCTGAATATTCAGTTTAGATTCCCCAGCAGCTTTTTATTTTAGTCTAAAAACATTTACCTAACACATTCTTAACAAGCAAAGTGAAGAAAATTCAGCCATCTGTCTCTACATTACAATAACAGTTATGGAAGAGTAGATTATTCTATATAGCAAGAAATTTAATGCTAGGAATTCTTATACTTCAAGCACTGCGTGCTCACGTCAGTTTTGTATATAAGAATGTGGAACACGAACGTACAGTAGAAACAATGATTTATAAGGAAACACAAGACAAAATATTTTAAAGACATTAAATGCATTCAATATTCCAATCATGCTATATGTCCATGCTTCAAACTGAGGAAAAAAAAAATCATCTGTGCTATTATTTTCTTACCTCCAGCACTTCACTAGTTCTAAATTATCACTAAAAATACTTAAAATGACTTGCTGGAAACAAACACAATATAGAGATAGATCTGAATCCTTACCTGGGAAACCCCCTTGTACCATTGCTGTACCAGCATGTACTTCAAGATATCTGCATTCCTGACAAACCTTCAATGCTGTAAGCAGCTCAAATCCTCATCATACACAGACTCAGTGCTTGTCTTTCTTCTGACGACCTTGGGCCTATTTTTCTCAGATTTTTCTCTCCTTAAGGGCAAACCGTCTGTCTGTTTCTATTATGAGATGCCATCAATTATATTAATTTCAAGCTACCCACAAGCTAACAGTTACATCTGCCAGCAGATGAAAGCTGCCTATGAAAGTATGCAGGCAGAAGCAGATCTCTGGTTTCCCACATCTGACCCACTGATGCTCTCCGGCTGCTGTTTGTGCACTGGCTTACTCCGCTAGCATTCGAATGACATCTCTATCCCCAAACACGAGTCACCTCAAATGGTTGTTTATATCGCTGTTAGCTGCAGGTACTATCGCGCTTAATGACCCACTGCACGGCAAAGTAGCAGTTAATAGTCGTTATTTATCTAAGCATCCTCTTCGTGCAAGCTACAGGGGTTAAAAATTAATTTCTCTTAGTCAAATGGCTTCATTAAACGCGCTATTTTCAAGCGCCGCAAATCTTGCAGTTTCCCAACACTGGTATGTGCTCAGGGTGTAGGGTTTGTTTGTTTGTTTTGTTTAATGTCAGAAAACAAAACCAATCTGTTATTATAAGGGTAAGAAAGATTCAAACTTCATCATAACTTGTATTTTGCTGAAACTCTAAACAAGCAATATCAGTTTTACTGCAATGAGTGCCAAACCGAAACATTGAAAAGACTCAAAATCCCTCATTTAGTAATTAAAAAAAGCAAAGATAAAATCTCTCTCTAAATTTATAAACATACTTAGTTATTTTGGGAAGTCCTTACTAATTCTCTACTCCAAAGGCTGCATTTAAAACAACCCAAAATACTCAGTTATTTTGCTAATACCATTAATTTATTCATTTTTAAAGTTCATTGTCCTTTCTTTAGAGTATGTATCACAGCACACACAAAGCCATCTGTTCAGCGCATTATGTACAAGCACACAGTAAAAAACACAAGAAGTCCCAGCTGCAATTTTACTATTAATTCATCAAAAATGTAATTTCCTTTTGCAATACTTCATCAGATGATGAGAACTGTGCATGTGATTCACAAATAGAGTAAAAAAACCAACCCAGCCCAACAACAAAACCCCCAAACTAACCCACAACCTCAAAATGCAGTGACACACCAACATCGTAATCTATTCTCGTGTGGCACAACAGCTTGTGAGTCTGCCCAGCGTGTACAGCCCTTCTGGATCTGATATTAGGGCTGGCTACACAACTTACATATTTTAGCTAATTATGGGTCAGAACAAGAATGGGAAAAGAAGATTAGCAGTACAGAGTCCTATTAAATACAGATTAACACAGAGCTAAAAAATGAAAGTCACTGCTCTATTCGTCTAATCCTAGCTCTTGCATGATCTTTGGAAATCCACTGTACTAAATACACTTGTTACTATATTTAAGAAAATTAAGTATTGTAATTGTACAGTTTTTTCAATATTTTATTTTCATGAAGCTTGAAGCATTTTTCCAGGCTACATCTTACTCTTTGAACATCATCTCTATTTGCTGTTGATTGCAGTGACATCTATTGGAGAGGCAGTGTTTGGCTACATGAGCGGCCTCACCTGAAGATCACCGGGTTTGGGTTCCATCTCCCCCCGCCTCCCCAAAAAAATATTTAATAACATTAAGAATTGCTTTTCCTTTCTTTTAGCACAGCTTCACATAAAACAAACTCTAAACAGTCAGATTCTCAAGGACTATATATTTATGACTAGGTTTGGTTTTATTTAGTTATTGCTAATAATTCCGGCATTTTTCCAAAGTGACAATGATCTTTTCCCATCTTCACCCACAGCAGCACAGAGACACTTCCTGAGGTCATAGTTTTGCACCTAAAGCACCCCCTATATACTTGACCATACCTTCCACAAAGCCTCTTCTGAACTCTATTCCTTTTTTTCACCTTTCGTTTTTAAGGAAAGCCACCATCCTCTCGCGTGCGTACGGGTATCATCGACGCTATGGAAGCTGCTAAAAACCTTCATTATGATGAGGGCCCTCTGCTCACGCGGTTTCTAACCCCAACCTAGGCAACAGGCAGTGTGGGTTTGTCTGAACCAACCCGCACACGTGTGCGCGCACACACACACTCTCACCCCTCCTGCACCCTACGCGGCCACAGGTTTATCTCAACGGGGAACGCAAAGTCAAAACACTAGAGTAGTTTTAAAACCTCTTTGCTTTGGTAGAGAAACCACCGTTCCTCAAAAAACATTTCAGGAAGATAAATCATTATGCTTTCTTACAGCTTCATTGATTTCTACATTATCTAGAGACAAAATAAAAGAAAGGGGGCATTATTATCCCCTTATTAGATACAGTTAAATATCCTTGCAGACAGGAAGTCTGAGCACAGCAGTAACTGGTCCATCATCTTAGCCACCTTTCACAAATTTTTTATTATTATCTATTTTTATTATTCTAGACTTATTTGATACCAACCAGATCAATCTCAGTCAACTAAGTAGACAAAAGATTTTACTAAAAAACACAATATCAATTGAAATTAAGGATTCCAAGTGCTTTCAACGGTTGTCTTTTTGGCTTTCTCATATAGTTTTTAAAGTCTTTCCTAGCCGACTTCTGATTGCTTCAACTCAATCACAAAAGTGTATCTAAATTGTACAGTTACGAATGCCCCAAGGAAAACCTTATAAAACATTCCATTACAAACTACTCTGCCCATCCATTTCCTCTGCTTCTTTTTCCTACTAACCCCTCATTATAGCAATAAGCCGCAACAGGGTGCACATTAGTCTATTAGCAGACTCTTAGTGCACACCTACAGCCATCCGCCACTAAAGGAAAACACACCAATGCCTATTGATGCAGTCTGTAGCACAGCTGCTTCCAACTACAAATAGCTCCTTTGTATGCTCTCCCCTCCTTTTACTTGTTTTGATTAAAAAAAAAATAATCATCCTATTCAAAACCTGATGGTTTTAAGGTTTGGGAAGTCTAAAAAACCTCTTCATGCAGAGTGACCTCCTCCAAAATAACCTCTGCCATGGAGGAAGCGTTTCCAGCGTGCAGAGGAAAAACTCCAAACCCATTTTCAGGTCTATAAGATGAAGCATTTTGAAGGCTCCTTTTGCAGCAGGATGCACGCACTGCAAGTTTTACAAAACTACTTTTAAAGGGTAAACTGAAAGCCTTAAACCAGCAAAGTCAAAGCAACGAGTAAACAAAACCCCACATCACACAGGGTTAGAGTTGCATACTGAACGATTTGACAGTATCACTAGAAGAAGAAATAAAACAAGAGGAAATGCTATTTTCAACTTGTCTTCAAAGTCTAGCACAAAACTATCGAAGAACGTACAAAATAATACTGGAAGCAACGGTGGTTCAGACGAAACTGAAATATAGAGAAGCAGATCTGAAACTAAGGGTCTTGGGGCAAGAAGACACATTTGAAAAAAAAAACACAAAACAAACCACCTGGAACTTCTTTAACCTTCTTAAACCACAGAAACAAGGAGGACATCTGGAGTTTGTCTAAAACAAGAGCTACCCAGTAGTTCTATCCCCAACAAGGATTTACTCTGTTTGGATCAAAAACAACCTTTGAAAAGAAAAGGCAGAACATCTACACGAAATGACTGTTTGTTACAAGTCAGCAATGAAAGCTACAGTTTCAGTGGTGGAAAAGCAGAAATGAAAGGGAGCATTGCCAAAAGGCAAGTGGATTTAGATCCCACAGGGGAAATTAAATCAATACCAAAAGGTTATTCAGCCACTTTAAGGGGAAAACAGACAAAACACGGAGCCTGTGAGGCAGTATGGATGGGACAGAAAGGAAAGAAAAATTTTCCAAGTATGGCAGGAAGACGAACAATGCTTTGCTTTCATTTTCAGCATAGGGAATGATGAAGGACACGGAGACAAAAGATGAAAGCATGGGTCGAAAGAAGTGACAAGCAAGGAGAAAAAACATCAAGTGGAGCAAGTAAAGTATTTCTGGTGTATGAAAAAAATTGATGAGCAGGTTTGTGATACTGCAGTTGTATTAATAAGAACGCTTAAAAAAATAAAATAAAATCCATCAGGAGCACAACCAGAGTACAGATTTAACAGCTGTCCCACCTCAAAATGCTCACTAAGGCCATTCCCGCTATTGGCACAGATTAACTACAGGAAGCAAATGAAAGGAGGAGAGGCTATGATGGGAGCTGACACCACTTCTTGCTTTTAACATACCTGATCTTCGAAACAAGGAGGACAACCAATCTAGTTCACCTGTTCACTGAAGCTCAGAAAATTATTAGTTAAGTTTACAAAACTAGTAGAATTAGTAGGGTAAGTGGGTAAGGAACAGATCGATATGAAAATGTCCATTGGACAGTGTTAAAAAGGCACGTACTTGCCTGGACTGAGATTTCTGGGAAAGGTGCTAAAGAATCAGGACAGGAGTTATGAACAGCAAATAGTTCACAAATACAATACCGTACTGGAATTTACAGAGAAAATTTTGGTTTTCAAGTGATCACAGAAATGAGACTCTGTAAAAGCCCATTCCACAGCTGCCAAGATGCTTAATATCATTAAATACAGTTAGATAATTTCTAACATGCTTTTTACTTCAAGGACTGAGGTACAAACTTAGTTTAAGGTTCCTCAGCCTGTTTTTTATTTTAAAGAAACAGAATGAGGTGGGGAAGAATAAATGCAGATCTTGGTTTTCCAAGATTCATGGGAAAGATGGCTGTTGCAAAACATTCAACTTCAGTCAGTGAAAAGCGTAGAGAGAAGAAGATTCACATGAATAGACGTGCTCGCTGATGCCAAATCTGCTAGGATTGATGAATTTAATATCAGAAGTAGCTTTACTTTTTCAGCTATTAGACTCAGCTAGCAGTATCATTAGGGATGGCAGAACAACTGAAAAATGACCAAGCCCATCAATAAGAAATTATTTCTGTGCAAAGTGTTAACTTAGGTCTAGCAAGCACTCAGATTGAGGTATATCCTAATTAGATAACTCAGGTGTGAGGCTACTTATCAAATATACCCTTTAACTGGGAATTATAACTTAATAACCAGCTGAAAGCAGTTTGCTACACTTGGAGGTTTACAGAGTTGGATTGAAAGCTCAAGACATATTAAATCCAGCATCCACAGAGTCTGCCGTCAAATGCTCCTCCTGACTACCGCTCCCCACAAAAGCACTGAAAAAATCTTCTTGAGGTAACTATGTGGCACACGCCAAACAGATGAGATGACAAATTCAGTAAGGGGGAGTTCTGGAAAAACCTCAGTTTCCTCAGTTCAAGAACTCACAGCTTTCCCTTAAAACAACAGAGGCAGAGCCGAACACCCCGCTTCTGTGCCCCTATTACTGTTTCCATGAGAACAACCTTCCAAAATCCTTCTCATGTCCACCAAAGCAGCCCAAAGAGTGACAAACCAACCAAACTCATTAATTATCTTGGCTTCAATGGCACGCTATTGCCAAGAAAATCAGCAAGAGCAGCTGGGAGAGCGTTCCCACCAGCAGGCCCCAAATTGGGAGCTTCCACTTTGAATAGGAGCCACAGTTGCTTCAAGGTCGAAAGCTACAAAGGCATCTCTCTGCTTTGGCTTACCCATAACTAGTGCAAACAAAAAACACTCCAAGACAAAAGATGATGAGAAAAATCACGGTAGCAAAAAAACCAAACCAAACCAAACCCTCAAAACCCCACGACATGTATGCTGATTTGGTACAAGACGGTGTAAAGGAAAAAAAAAAAAAAAAAGAGTAAGGTAACTAATTTAAGGAAATAATTTAGGACTCCTAACCACAATTTTAGTATTCCTAAATATTTTATTGGAAGATAAGCTATGGATAATAATATTCTGCTTATCCAAAGTTGTAATTAACAAAGCAGTGTGCTGGAATCTAAGTCACGCTGCCCGAAGCTCTCACGTTGCACTGCATCCTGCTCTTTAGGTCTCTATTCTTCCACAGAGTGCGTATCGTCATAATTCATTGCAAAACCCAGAACTGGACAACTGCAGAACCTTTCCCGTAAAAGGTGCTACAAAAAAGGGGGATCCTTTTTTCAGCAGTGTACTGAAACAATAAATCAGCAGATCTTTCTTTTTAAAGGAAAATATTTTGCTTGAACAGCATTGTCTGAAGTCAAGCGCAGGCTCTTCTGGACAAGGACTATGCACCAGAGGTTCTCAACCTACGCCTGCTCAAGCACCAACACAACTACAACAGTAAAGCACAACATCTGCCTTTCACTGCTGCCATCAGTCCTCTAGACATTGCTTAGACATTTTTAGACTGAAAATAAACAGAGCCCTTCCTATATCTCTTCGGAGGAGCTGAGCTATAGGAGCCTGGCTGAGAAGAGAAGACTAAGTTACAAATCAGTAGCCCTTGGTAAGAACAGCGCTGAGGATTAGATGCCATTGCCACACCGAGCACTACTTCCCATAATAAAAGCAATAAACAGCAGATAAATTTATCACAATCTGATTGTGTTCCGTAAATGTAATCTGACGTAATGATTGTGGCACTACTCACTCTCTGTACAAGCATCCTCATTCGCCTCTTCATCCACGTTCACTTCCTCTGCATCCAGTCTCTCAAGTGCTCTATAAGGAGGTGGCAATTTCATTGGAGGCGGAGCCCCATATTTTCTCTAATGGATTAAAAGACAAATAGTTACATGTTTTGTAACCTCCACGCACCAGAAAAAAATCCTATTGTCTACTGCACTGTATCTGCACACACAGAGCACTTAATTACAATGCTAAATTCTGCAGCATTGGCTTTTTATGCAAGAAATCAGAACAAGAAGTGACACTGAACATCAAAAAAAGAAAATACAATTGTGCATGCACATTTACTTGTTGACAAAAATACCTGTGTATCATCATAAACATGAAAGTGTGAACATCAATTCAGGGTTAAAAATAAACATTAAATTATACCCCATTTCTTATTAGAGATTAAACAACAAAATTTTCCGGTACTGATAAAACTCAAACTTTCATATATAAAATAAGAAGTCAATTTTCTTAGTTCATCTACAAATATTTAGACATAACAGTTCATCTATACTTTGGCTTAAATTAAGAAAAAAAATTGAATTCTAACTTACAATAAAATTCTATTACCTCACATAAATACAGGCAGCTCCTATAATGGTGCATATAGCGGCGCATAGCAGGCATAAAGAATAGGCTCTGAATCTAATGAAAACAGGACCTTGTTCGTCCGAGCAACTGTTTTTATAGCTCCAAGTAACTGGATCGTGCCTTAGTTTGTTACATGATTTCACGAAATTACGTTGAACTGTATCCCATGCAACCCCACTACTAATAGCAGGATGCACTTTAGAAAGGGAACACCGAGTACGATATGCCATTAGAGTAACCAGAATGCCCGTAATTAATTTCTTTAATAGCTGGGAAATACAACCCAACACCCAAACATCAAACCCAGAACAAAGTTTTTCACTGTGTACATTGAAAGCTGATCCTGCACATGGATTTCTAAAATCTTGAGCCTAAATTTGTACAGAATAGTCTAACTAGCAAACTGCAATGCAAGCTACACAGAAAATTTTGTGAGATAAAATATACATCATCCCACCCATTTAAAAAACATTATGGGGGAGTGCTGCATTGAAGACAGCATAACAACAATAAATGAAATTAATTCAATCCAATAGTAGTAAGAGTGTATAAGAGCACTCGGAAACACGACAGCTGCTTCCCAAAGTATACAGTACACCAAATACGCCTCCCACTTTTTGCTTGATGCCAACACAGGTAGTACTGTGCAACATCCGGAAGATCCAAGAAGCGCGAGAGGACTCATGCTCTACATCACTGAGCAGGTCAAGACAGAAAACCTGCAGCCCCGCTTTCGGCTGCCTATGACAAATCAGTATCACTATAATTTAGTAGTAACCCATAGTCTAAATGTTGACCCTTTGGCTTTTAAGACCTTAAGCATTAGTTAGAGAGTCTGTGTGAAATTACATGAGACACTTAAGCTTATCCAGCAGTTTGCTATGGCTCAGGAGGACAATTCTGTCCCAGACGCCGTCCTGTGCAACCTGTTGTAGGTGACCCTGCTCTGGCGGGCGGGTTGGACTAGATGATCTCCAGAGGTCCCTTCCAACCCTGACCATTCTGTGATTCTGTGACAAGCTTCTCTTGTCCCTCCTGACCCGCTGAAAAGCCAGATGAGTAAATTGTGCCACTCCGTTACACCATGGGTTTGTATTTACACAGCTCTTTCCAGTACAGAGGCAAAAGCGCAGCTTAAAAGCCAACCAGCAAAATAACATTAATATCTGGTTTGTCCACAAGGAGCTCTATTGTTTTAAGTGGTTTTATATAAATGACTTCAAGTGATCATTTTTAAACAAACAGATCAATAGAGGAGGATAAACACCAACAAATCAGAGAAAACCCTCAGTATCGAAAAGATAATTCATCATACAGGAAAAGGCAGATTTTCCAGCTGGATGTGGCTGCTTTCAAACCAAACTCTTTCGTGACACTTTGAAGACTGGACTAGAAATATCATGGATTCCCCACAGGGACGCGGACTAGTAATCCACTAATGGCAACTCTCTCCAACTCAGAGATGCCCCTACTGTAGCACAGTATGACTGCTTTGTGAATCGACGTTCAAAGCTAAAAGGGAGCTACATATTTCTGCACTGAAGCTCTTCTATATTCCACCCACCAGTTTACAGCACCAAGAGATGAGAAAGGTTTGAAAAAGATTAGGCTCCCTCTTTAACCTCCGAATGCCATAGAACGCAACACACAGGAGTCCTAGAGATTAAAGGCAGCACACTGCAAGAGGATGAGCGCTTTTGAGATTAGAAATATAGATAACAAAACCAAGAAAAGGGGATTGTAACTGCTTCATTATAAGTATTATCCACTGCCATAAAAGCATGACTTCAACACCTTTCTTGATTTTTTTTTTTTTTTTTTTGAAATAACTGAGCCTCGTAGCTTCTGTATCTGACAGGATCTGAAAGGAGTCTCACAAAAACTTTGGGAGGCAAGAGGGTCTTCTCAGTTACCCACCACACACTGGACTACCGAGGAGGATCAAATGAAAAATTCATCGTATTTGTAGTTGGCATGTTAAACTGCACCGGGCTAAAGTTATTGTCTGCACTCATTCTGTCTCTGCTCCTCCAGTTCTGACACCCTCAAAGTACCTGACCTGCACCCATCAGTCAGCACAGTTCCCACAGGAGAACACCTAGGCCATTAGAGCATTCTGGCTGGCAATACCAAATTAAAGTTTTCCCTTATTGCAGCAATTGAAAAAAAAATACACTGGTTTAGACCAAACAGATTTTTTCTCTTTTAAATCTGCTGTGAAGTTGTTTGAAAGTAACTGTGCAGTAATTGCCTCACAATTAGCTGGCCAGCTACAGATCACTCGGTCATTTCCTTGTTTTACACAGCAATGGGAAACATAGGAGACTTAGCGGATTTAATTATCCTATAACGTGATTTTACTGAGTTTCAGCCAGTCTCACATTAACGATATCGTTTGTGTACATGTTATTATTTCTCTGTTTCTACTGAACAAAGAGAATCAATTTGTCTCCACAGGGAGCAAAGCAGGTACTTCCAGAAAGATGCCAGCGAAGAGCTGCAATAAGTACAGGTTTTCAGCACCCAGGGGAGACCCACAGAACTTTTGACAGAAACCTGCCTTGTATTTGGCAGAAATTTGGCAAAAATTACTTGAATCAAGGACATTTCAACAAAACACTTCAAATTCCATCTCAGACTTGGAGGGGGCTTATCATAGACTTATAAGGCATGCTATTATGCCATGCCATTTAGTAAAACTTGGGTATAGCATCGAATGGAATAAATACCTTTTCACTCTTATATTCTTTTTCTGCATCCTGATCTTTGCTGACTTTGATTCCCTTAGGCTGTACAGCAGAAACCACCTGAAAAAAAATGCACATATTACACACATTAGAAAGAGCATTGTAGCCGCAAAACAAACATCCAAAAGTCAGGTAGCGACAACAATAGGGCTACCCAGTGCACTCTTCATTTTGCCCCATGTAGAAGGGCATTGCACTGCAGTCTTTAAATTACATTCGTTTACTGAATTTACAGACATTCTCTACTCTTTCTAGTACTCGCTGTTTGATATCTATCCCCCTCTCTTCATTCAATTAAACATTACTCTGAAGTCATAGAATCATCGAATGGTTCTGGTTGGAAGAGAACTTAAAGCTCATCGAGTTTCACCCACCCTCCCCTGGGCAGGGAGACCTCCCCCCAGCCCAGGTTGCTCCAAGCCCCGTCCAACCTGGCCTTGAACACCTCCAGGGATGGGGCAGCCACAGCTTCTCGGGGCAACCTGTGCCAGGAGCTCACCACCCTCAGAGTGAAAAATTTCGGCCTAATAGCCAATCTAAATCTCCCCTTTTCTAGTTTGAAGCCATTCCCCTTGTCCTATCACTACATGCCCTTGTAAAACGTCCCTCTCCAGCTTTCTTGTAGGCCCCCTTCAGATCCTGAACGGCCACAATAAGGTCTCCCCGGAGCCTTCTCTTCTCCAGGGTGAACAACCCCAACTCTCTCAGCCTGTCTTCATAGCAGAGGTGCTCCAGCCCTTTGATCACCTTTGTGGCCTCCTCTGGACCTGCTCCAACAGGTCCATGTCCTTCTTGTGCTGAGGACTCTAAAACCGGACACAGTACTCCTGGTGGGGTCTCACAAGAGCGGAGTAGAGGGGGAGAACCACCTCCATCGACCTGCTGGCCACACTGGCCAAGTCAACAATATGGACGTACATCCTTGATACAGAGCTCAGTATGGACTCCTGAAGTGCCAGTTCTTAATTATTCAGAGAGACCAGTGTCCATGCACACAGACACCTTATAAAAGGGACCACATTCAGTCTCCACGAAATATTTCTCCTTGTTGTTCTTTATTCTTTCAAAATGTAATATATTCCCACTCCTCTGGCAGCACTCTATTTTGGTGAATGGGAGTTGGGACTGCGCACTACTGCTGAAAACCTGTGAATGTCCACTTTCCTACAGCCTACAGTTCAAAGCAAAGCAACTCAAATTTCAAGGTATCCGTCTTTCCCTTGGTCTCTCTAGGCTGCCTAGGAAAGCAAGGGTCCGAGATACAGCTGAACACTTGAATGTTCTGACAGTTTTTTTGGATCTTTTCTGTGAAAAAAGCCGATACAGAAAGGGAGCCAACTCAGTTACCATCACTGTGATTTTTGCCATCACTGCTCAAGCACCTTCCCAGCATAGCCGGTGAAAGTCTTAATAAATTTTGAAAGACTCCCTGGAACACTGGACAAATAATGGACACATTGTGCCAGATTTGTCTACAGCTGTCAAAAATGTCTCCTCAGGTCCACTACTCCACCAAAATTCTCAATTAAATTGTCAGATTATACCGAAAGTACATAGAAGTCTTGGGTGTTTTGTGTATGCTTCAAGGCAGGCAGAATTGCATGCCTTTTCTTCCTAAGGCGTTAAAAGGTTTCTTGCCTTGGCTTTGCAGATGAGGAGGCATCTAAATCTCTTGAAATTTAACTTGTTCCCAAATAACCACTTCAGGTTCCTTTGACGACGTATTTTACACAGAGTTGCTAGTGTGAATCTGGCTAATTTTAATTACATTTTTGTTCATTTGGATAACAGACTGTATTTTTAGATTATGAAATATAAGCAAATTAAAACACACAAGGCCAGACTCAATTACACAGGTGGGAGAACTGAATTAACACCTAGTCAACAGATTTACATCTACTTGATTTACATCAGAGAAACAAGGTTTCAAATCAGGCCAGACAAGTAATCAATCAATCACATGGTCTATAAGCAGAAACTGACAGAAAGGATGGACACAAAAATTGATGGAACTTGCTGAAAGAAATTTAGCCAAGTTTAAAATAAGACGAGTATTACCCATTTATTAAGTTCTGGAATAAAAATAGATATAAACTTACTTTTGGTACGTTAGACAAACCCTGAACCACAAACACGACAGGATTTCCCGCATTCTTGATAGCTTCTACTGCTTCCTCGTGTGTGGCGTTTTGTAGGTCTACCCCAGAAACCTAACAAACAATGTTTATTTTTATTAGGTAGCTTGGGTTTTGGCACACAGTCATTGCAAGAGATCACACACATTCACAGAAGATTTAGTGTATCTGAGGAAAGTACCAAAAGCAGTCAAGGGAAATTATTTTTAAAGTGTATTTCCATGATGGTTTAAGGAAAAGTATATTACTTAGTATTCATAATTAAAAGATGGCCATATGTTTCCTAACACAATCCCTCTAGATAAAAACATAAGTAATAAGATTGTCAGAAAATGCTAGATATAATGGTAGGTATAATACGACTCGTTCAGATTTTACCTGTTTGTGAACTAAACCTAATTTGAAACAATTTTTCAAAACTTCACACAAAACCCTAAAGCACATACAAGAATGGCACTATCAGCCGGGGAACCCAGATTCAGTAGTATTCACTTGGAGAAAAATGAATACAAAATTAACACAGAGCCAGAGATGAGAGCCAGGAACAGCTTTCTCTCTACGGCACCTGCCAGAATTGAGGATTTCCCCCAAATAGTAGTTCATCAGACTGTTAACTATTCCAGATTAACACACACAAAATAACAGACCACATTTCAGTATGAAAAGTCTGTTCTTCTACATATTATAACTTATGCTTATAAAGGTATGCTACCACTTATTACTCAGTTATATGGGAAGAAGGCACCCTCATTTTTTTCATACCCTATCAGATACCAGGACTTATCTTTTCTTAACTATAGAGGAGAATGTTAAAAGAGCTCCATATTCAGACCTTAAAAAAAGAAAAGATGACATCAGGCATTTCTTTTGGTTTTTAAAACACAGTGCTGTCAATACTTCATGAAGTGATGGCAGCATTTTGTCCCACTCTCCTCCCAAAGCTTTTTGAGTCAATCTTTGTTTCTTAGAATGAAAAGGTAAGTTTATCTGCATTTACCTCAAGTATTTTATCTCCAGTTTTTAAAGCCCGTGTTCTTCCTGCTGGGCTGTCTTCCAAAACTTGTTTGATAAAGATCCCTTTAAGTTCTTCTCCATTCTTTAGGCGCTTTATGACAGTTTGTCCACCGACAATACTGATTCCAAGAGACACATGAGGGTCTCTAAAGATCTCAACACTGAAAAAATACATGCGGTAGTTTAACAGCTTGAAACAGTTTTTTTTAAACGACAAATGCAAAGCCTTAAATAAATGTAAGCTTTCAAGAAGATTTAATAGACTAAAAGGATGAGAGTCTTCTTAGGCTTCTGGCTTTAACAGAGGCGGCTTTTTACCCTCAGTAGACCTCACCCGACAAAAAGAACCAAATTCTGCTGCCAACCCATGCCCACTGCTCTTCCAAATAGGCTTTTATTTCAGAGAAAGTCACAGTAAAACAGGCAGGTCTTCATCCTCTTTCGGTTTGGGCAAATTGTCTGGAAATGGCAAATACTACGAGTGGTATGCTAGACAAATAATAAACCAAAGCATTACACACAACTTACTGAACACGGACTTCAGTGTATCAGATGCATATTAGTGAGTTTAAGCAGAAATTTTCTGATCACATTTTACTTAGGACCATAAAAACAATTCACCTAAAAATGTTAACAATACAACAAGGATGTGGCTAAAACTTGGCTCGGCAATTTGGAATTCTGCCATTAAGTTTAGCGGAGAACCCATGGAAGAGGAGACAGCAGCACTATGTGCATTGTTCACACCTAATAGTTATTAAATGAGCAAGAACTTGTAGGTCATCCACAACGTAAACCCGCCAAGTTTTCCCAAGTCAGCTGTATAAATAGAAGGCATAATTCTGTTGAACATCTGTTAAAAATTCGCTGTATCTAAGAAAGCCCAAGGTACACAAGTACCTTAAAGTTATTGGCGGAGGAGGGAAGAAAAAAACCCAGGAGAACTACTCGGGCTCACAGAAAAAGAGACATAAGGTAAATGGGAAGAAATAATGTAATCATATGAACATACGTCCGTGGTGGTCCCCAGTGGCTGAAGTTTGGAGTTTCTTCTCCTTCTCCTTCTTCTCTCTCAGGTAATTCACTAATTGGGGACAGAGGGAGGGGAGGAATAAAGAATAAAAAAAGGCATCACACATGCCAGGTCGCAATTCCTTGCATATTTTGTATCTGGCAGTGAGACAGCAACGCCTTCTCGCACTGTCCAGTTTAAACCAAATGTGCAGAGTCAACAGACCAGACAGGAATTCTTGTATTTAGGTTTAAATGTACTTAAGGAATGCTCCAGAAATAAACATGATGGGCAGACCAAATTTATAAGCTGCTCTGTAATATACAAAGCTGCGCTACACTTCCTCATTCAAAACGACTATTTAAGCAATTAACATTTACTTTTTGATAAATATGCTGTGATTCTTATAGAGGGATATAAACGGGATAAAACCAGTCTAGCTGACCAGAAAGCAGCTCATGACGCAACTGGGAGAACAGATCCGGTGTGCTCCATAAAACACCTCAGAACAGGGTGTTAATTTAACTTTTATACTATATGTGACTCACCTAGTCGCAGACTAGGAACGGAAGCATGGAATTGCAAGCCCCCACAGAAAGGCTGAAACAATACATCCTCGCACACGTTCTTCTGTAGATCCTGAGAGCTATGAATGCTACTCAAAGTGCAAAAAGGAAGTAGGAAGTTGTGCTGGAGAAATAATCCCCCTCACCTTATTGTTGAGCTGCTATCCCTCTGAGGGAAGATTACAGATGAATTGGGGAAGTACTGTGGATTTGAAACAACAGGCCCCAAAAGCGTATCACCCAAAACTGGTGGGGAAAGAATGGGACACCCGACAGATGTGGCAAATATCTACAACCAGTGCCAGCTCAAGGTTTCTCAGCACCACTGGCAAGACTAAAATTTCCTGCACGGGCCTGAGAGCCACGGCTGAACTGCTCTTCCCAAAAGGAAGAACAAAAGAAAGGGAAAACCAAGAGGACAGAGCTATGACAAGGAGTCAAGGGGAGAGCTCCTTAAGCAGTACTGAGCAATGCTGCAGGTAAAGGCTACATCCCTCTCCTCCAGGCCACATTCCCTCCCTGTGGAGTAAGTGAAGTAGGTGGCAGAGCTATTGACACTTTTCTGTCCCAGTACTCAGAGGAAGGAACGTAGGAAGTAAAGATTCAATAAGGTCATAAGGCAGAATTCGGGTTCTTGGGCAAAAGTCATAGAACTGGCCATCTGTGTACATATTACTGTCTCACACAGCTTTTGATGATTAGTCAGCTAAGTAAAGCAAGAAGACAGTTAAGATCATTAACTGAAAATCTTCCAAAACCTGAAATCTTTCTCCATACCTGTACAACGCTGTTCTAGGCTGAGCTAAGCTGGTTACTCTCCCAGATTCTGAATTCTTAGAAAAGACGTAATCCTCCCCTTTTAGTTCTTCCTTTTTAATAGCTTCCAGATCAACAGCAAGCCCAGGTCCTTTAGAGTCAATCCGAAGCTCTGAACCTGAAGAAGAAAAGGTGTAGATGTGAACTTTTGCTTCCTCTGTCCCTGCACCTACCAGTTATTGCTCTTGGAAACAAACCCCTTAGCTCACCATGTTCCAAATACTGATGTTGCATGATGATAGATGATGTTGCATGCTTAGAGATACAGAACGTTTATTTTTGAAGGAAATTTAAACCACACTAAACATTCTTATAGTACCTTGCTTCTGATGTACAGGCAGGCAAGTAATAACAGGAAATGCCAAATCTTTGCTGAACAAAAAAAAACGAGAAATGCTTAGGTATGACTTACATGACAGATGCTCCTCTGAAAAACACATGATTAGAAATAGCGAATCCATTCTTTATGCAGGGAGAGCGGCGCAAAGCCCTGCTCCAGCACGGAACCCCATCATGGGGAAGACTGATGTCATTTTGGTGACATAAGTACCAATGTTAATTGAACCCCAAGAACTCCTTGCAAGAGTCGTCAGTCTGCCACTGTAGCTTACACAGTGTCTGCTGTACAAGAAGCAAGTGACAAAAATGAAAGAACCCAACCTCCTTCTCCCAACCAGTGAGTGCCGTCTCAGGCAGGCTGGTAAATTTATTTCCCTGATGATCTACCAAATTCTAATCATCCGTCTCTGGCCATTTAACAAGGAGAAACTTTGATCGTGAGCACAGATTACAAACCAAAGACATGGGCCAATTATCTACCATAGAGTTCACTTGCAAATTTTGGTTGTGGTAAAGTTACCTCCAGAGCTGGTCACATCTCTTTCTTTCTTTTTTTCTTTTTTTTTTTTTTTCAAAGTGCAAAAAAAAAAAAATCTATCAAATCAGCAATCAAAAGTGATCAAGACAAATTCCTGACAAAAATTACAGGCATGAGCTATTTTACTTATGCATGGAGTCCTACTGGGGACATCAACTACACAGAAGAAAGTGATTCTCCACAGGCAGGATGAAGCTGCGGCCACTTTCAGTATCACTTGTGACAACTGTTAAGTGGAGGAGGAAGCAAGATCATGATGCTGAAACCTATTTGAAGCCAACCAGTCTTGAGCCTGCAGAATTCTTCATTTGAATATTTTATCATTTGAAAGAATATGTGTTGTGGTATAAAATGTGAAGTTTGTAAATATGAAATTATAAGATAAAGAAAAAAACTTCTTACAAACCTAAATCCGTCTTGGTTTTCGCTCCTGACTGGGTAGTTTCAGTATCAAATATGTCTTTTTGGTAGCCACTGTGTGCTGTGGTTCCAGAAAATAGTGAACTTATACTAGCACTTTCTTCACACTTCACAGAGGAGGAAAAAAAAGTAATTAAAGTTAGAAAGCAATGGCATCAACTTATACAGGGGTATTTGACAAGAACATTGGTTTTTACAGCAAACATTCACATTATCTCAACTACATTCATATTTATTGAGACAACTATGAAATACTAACTGTTCATTTATGCACTACATTAAGAAGAGGCATAAAAAAATCTTATGTGCAATTGCAGTATAAAGCAACTCTATCTTTCTACTTGCCTGTAATCCAGACAAGTTTTTTACTCTTCCTCATTTGTTGTTTTTAAGTAGCAAATGTATGAATTTAATATTGTGCACTCTGGTGTAAAACTGTTGCTAGAAGCTGCATTTTAGCCTGTTTATGTACATGGTGCATAAGGGAAGAGCCAAACAAAACCTGAAATTCTCTGTGGCTGTGATATTAAATCCTTTTGCACTTCAGGTTTTTCATATAAAAGCATACTTCTCAGAAACTGGTGCACGGAAGGCTGATACTATCACTTTTTTTTTTTTGGCAAGTGAATGAACAAAGACTCAGAAAAAAATAATTCTCAGAATACTCGAGGAGGACATACAAATAGCAGCTGTGCAATCTACTTGAAGCTCTTTCTCCTTCTGCTCCCTTCGCCCACCAGTATGCTTGTTACAATTGCTTCCGCCATACCATTTTTCACACAACTGCACTATCGTCTGGCTCAAGGACCTGATTCGGATTAAAAATCATGAGGAAGAGGGAGCTCCTTTCACTGACTTTGCTGCTGAAGCCCCTGGACTAGTTACCATGAAGTAACATTCTGCTGTTACTAACATGCACCGTATTAGCACAGCTTGCAAAAAAGAACTGAGCCCACAAGTCAGAGATGGGAAAGAAGATGCAAGAACAGGGTGCCTGTAAATACACCAACCACAGCACGTATCTCATATGAGCAGTTAAATATATAGAC
Organism: Charadrius vociferus; assembly: GCF_000708025.1. Taxonomy (NCBI): domain Eukaryota; kingdom Metazoa; phylum Chordata; class Aves; order Charadriiformes; family Charadriidae; genus Charadrius; species Charadrius vociferus. The sequence continues at coordinate 3,774,997 of NW_009648149.1, forward strand.
ACAAAGCAATCAGAAGAACCTTCCAAAATGTACAAAAGTATAGACTGGTGTCCGCTAGAGGTTCCCAGATCTCTAAATAAAACACTAGAAAAACTCCTTACAGAGTTTAGGTCTGGAATTTGCCTTGAGGTATGGGTCCCATGGTCAGGGTTCAGCACTGACACCAACACAGCATTCCTTACCATTTGCTCTGTATTGAACCGATATTCCAGGGACTGTTTTGGACTTAGGTTAACACTGGACCTTAAGTCTTGTATTTCAGTAGTGTCAAGTTGCTTTGCCCATCGTTCTGTATGAAGATTCCTCTCTGAAGTTGCCTTCTGTCCACAAGATGCATTATATTTCAGGAAGTCTGAATCTCCTCCATACTCGTCATCCACCAACATTTCCCGTTCTTCATCCACTTCTTCTGTTCTGGGTTTCAGAAATTCACACATCTCCCAGGACTCCTCATGCTTATTGTCATTTTGAGAAAGCTGAAATGACCTTCCCAAGTCCAAACTTGGTTCATCAACAAGTTCTTCTTTAAAAGGTGTTTCATCTCTGAAACCCTGCATAAAACGTCACAGGAATACAGATTTTACATCATGTTTCTTGCTAACTCTTTTAAAACTATGTTTTATGTTAGGCCCACATTAAAAGTACATCCTGGTTTTTAAAGGGAACATCTTCTACCTTTTGCATTTTCTAAAAGAAAACACCCTCTCTGACTTATGATTTTAAGACCAAAAGTAGACATTGCATTTTTTTTTAATATAAAGAAATTCAAGTTGCACAGCTTAGATGTTGCTGCAGCCATTCAGAAAAACCAATCTGCACTGAAGTTAGGGAATGAGAATTATTAAACACAAAAAACCTAGAGAAAAAAGTATATATAAATCCAGCTAAAGTATCTCTGACCAGACTTATCTGCGATTGCTTTATGAATGCATGTACATTTCTTATAATACCATCAGCTAAATAAAAAACAGCCTGAGTTTGCTTATGCAACAGGATCAGCAATAAAAAAACCCCAACAAATGAAACCAAAAGCCACACTCATTTGTCCCTCCCTTGGGTATTCCATACAATATTTTAACCTGCGGGAGAGGGGAAATGGATGACCCACATCTTTAAAAAGAAAAGGGACATAATTGACTGTTCATTATCTAATACTCTTACTGTTTCAAAGAGAAGAGTGCTCAACTTTCTACTGAATTCAAACCACAGAACAACAAACCAAAAAAACCCCAACCTGAAAAACCAAACAAAACCAAAAGAAACCCACTCTGAAAGATCTCACTCAGCAGTTCTTTTTCTGGCATTAGTCGCGCGCCTCCCCAGTTTCCAATGCTCCGTGCTTCTCCTGCACCAAACGGGGTGCTCATGGACCGAGGCTGCACAGGCGTCTCTCAAATTTTACGCCTTGCACCACCACCAGAAAGCTTGCCACACACAGAAAACTTTTCCTCTCTTTTCTTCAGGCCACCAAGTACGTATACCCAAACCCAATCTTCAAGGCACCGAAACCCCAAACACTGAAACCAATCTACAGATTCAGGGGTCCTCAATCAAAATGTTTTTCTTTCTGCTTCCTGCCCCTTCCCAGACTCCCCAAGGTACTTCACTATTTCTGACCTTTAGCGTCAGAATCCTGTTTTGTTAAGTTTGTACAATGCAGAAGAAAAAAACCTAGACGCTGCCAAAATGTTTGCACAGTTCAAGTGAGAGGCAGGAGAGAAAACAAGAGACAGGCAAAAGCATAAGGAACAATGCAATAATACGAGCTGGCATGAAAGCAGAACATTAGCAACCCAGAAATTAGCACATTTTTCATAAGCATTAAATGTTCCTTTAATCTATTTGCCCTATGTACCTCAAGCTCAAAAAATACCCAGTCTGAAGAGATTCTAATTCTATTCATCTTTACTTCATTTCATTTCACTTCACTTCTGCAGCATCATTCTCCAAACACTTCTGCAAGAGGCACCAACTTCATCGCTGTATAAACCAGTTGACCCAGCTCAGAACCACGCAGCCATTCGTATTACCATCTCCTGATACAGCACTTAGGTATGTATCATCACAGACTGCTGCACTGCAGTGGCAGACGCTACCAATGGAATAGGGAATACTGCAAACATGACAGTAAAGTCTACTGTTGTAGCATATAAAATCTTCAAGTTCCTTTTTTTTTTTTAAAGTCAGCTTTGTCAGCACTATGCTAGTGCAGAGGAGTGGAAGCCATCACGCCACGCCACTCTTGGCTCTGATAAGAGCAGGTAAGATAATAAATGGATGGAGATTTTATACTACTGCTCTAAGCTACTATCGCTGCTGTCATATATAAGGTAAAACAAAATACAAGCAAATACCTCTGTGTGTATTTTGTACAAACTGATCGTTCCAGTTTCTATATTCAGCAGG
>NW_009648149.1:3777430-3781226 GCF_000708025.1 Charadrius vociferus
CTTTAAGATAAAATACTTAAAAATACTTAATAACATTAGTTTTATTTAGTAAACAGAGAAAAAGATCTGAGCTGGCAGAGGACTAATTGCTCTGCCAGGAACCCTTCCTATGCACCCGGCAAACAACAAACTCCATTTTACATCATGAAAATCAGTAAATATCATGGCCAAGCTAATTTCTATATGGTTTGCCTACATCCACCCTGTAATAGTGCTCCTTTTGGTGGTTCTAATGTACCTTTTCAGTATTAAAAATACATTTATATCCAGAGACAGGTAGCATGTTTAGCAACAAGAAAATCTAGAATTTATTTTTATTACTGTGTTGCAGTTCCAGATGATCCTTTATGTATTGTCTTTTCTGGTCTAAAAAGAATGTATTTACCAATGTGAATTAATAAAAATTTTGCAAAGCGCTTGAGAACAGAAGAAAATTCAAAAACATCCACATCTCTCACTCTACACAGGTCAGTATTGCAATGTTATTATTACCCTGGTATCTGTGTTTCTGACTACCTTTAGTGCCTCCTGCCCCCACAATAAACAGAATGATTTCTCAGAAAATAAGAAAGAGAAGAATTCAGGAAGAGAGTAAAGAAATCACTCAAGGCCACGCAGGAAGTCTATGAAGAAGAACAGATTTCAAGCTTGTCTTATACACTAGACTACTTTCTTGTTTTGCTTCAGTATAATAAAAAGTGTTCTGCTTCCATACCTTACTTTCTTCGCAAAGCTGAACCAACTATTTATGACTACTAATAACGTAGCATTCCTATTTCATATCCAAGGTAACCCAAGGTATTTTAATGACATAGTAAATTTGATAAGGCAGTCTGGGAATCGCATTGGCAAGTGCTACGCGTATGCTTACTGTTCAGGATACAATTAGGATACAGTTAGCTGTTAGTCTTTTTCAGAGGGAATCCAGCCTGAATTCTATCTGATACTTAAGTCTTAGCTGAAAGACATACTATTTTTTTACTTTAAAAAGTAAAAGTACTCATTTCCTGTCCATATAAACTTAAGCTGAACCAAAAGAGTAACCAAATACCTGTGGTGCTTCAAGTATTATTGAGAAATTAACATTATCTATTGGTTCTGGAGATCCAGGGCTGGTTTTAATGCTGCTGGAATCCACACTGTGCATAGTCTCCTCCTCTTTGCTTTCTCCCTAAGAAAGGGAATCAAAATGGCAAGTCAGGAAAACAAACAAACAGATTCCCACATTTTTAAATAAACTAAAAGGGAGAGGGAGAACCAGCCATTAGAAAAGAGATGGAAAAAAGTTACAGATTCATACAAAAGGAAAGTCATAAATGGAGGAGACAAAGACAACAGCTTTTATTCTTTTAAGATATCAGTACAGATATAGTAAAAAATAAAGAGATGTGTGGGGGAAGAGAGAGAAATACAAGGATATGAACAATGAAATATCACTTTGTAGAAAAAGAAAGAACATATTTAACAGCCTTCCTACATTCCTATTTCACCACTCCTCTACCAGTTTGAATTACAAGCACTTTCTATTAGATGGTGCTTTACTTTAATTAATTTTGCCTGGGTGCCCTTGATGAACAATACTGCAGTGTTCTCAAGTAAACTACTGTCTGTTCCAAAGCCCTGATTCTAGAAAAAGGAAATTCTACTTGAATTTACAGTCTTGACTTCAAACAGATTAAGTTTCTTTGAAGTCAGTGGAGCTCAAGCAAGCAGTTAGCAGTGTCTTAGAGCAAAATGGACTTCAGCACATATTTAACTGATTTGGTGAATTGCTTGAACCATGTTACACCTATGCATAGGGCCAGTGCGCATAGGTTTGCCCAGACATGTCTTCTGATTCCATGTGGATGTTCTTTCAGGAGGAACTTTAGAACGCTGGTTTTCCAGTCAGACTTTTTGGACATTGAGCTGTCCATTTGCCAGCTAGCCAGAATTTCTGGACGTGTTGGGGTGCATGCATAGCTACTGAGTTGCTTCCACATGCATGCAAACTTCTACTCTGAGTTCCGCCACCCCCCACCAAATACAACCACCCAGTCTACACGTCATAGAACCAAATAGAAAAAAGTTCAAATCAGTCCTTACCACCAAAGGCTTGCAGATTCCGAGAGAAACTGTACCTGGGGGCACAGATTTCAACACTTCCACTGCCTCTGCTAAAGTGGCGCTGTCCAAATATTTCTCGTTTACAAACACCAAGCGGTCACCCGGTAAAAGCTCGCCCCCACGTTCGGCTACTCCGCCTGCCACCAAAGAGCTGATCACAATGGCTGTTCTTGCTGGATGCAAGGGAACCTGAAAAAAATAAAAAAAAAAAAAAAATTGCTGTTCCATTGTATATTTTTTCACTACAACATATTCAAAAAGATAATTATCGACTCAGTGTATTACAGAGAAGAAGGGGGAAAATGTATAAACATGTGGATTTTACATGGAGTAAAGCTATCTAGAAAAAAATTGTTACTCTGTCCGTGAACAAGGATTCTCACAAATGTCCGAAATTCACGTCTGTCCTGCACACTGATAAAAAAATAAAAAAATAAAAAAATAAATTCAAGGCCCCCAGAAAGATGGTGTTTATTTTGAGTATGTAAAGACCACTTAAGCACATTCATCATCCAATGCTACAGAACTGAAGCTTGCTGAGACATTCAAAAGGACTGTCCACGAATACTGCCAAGGCTTACAGTTTACAAAAAGAAACGTTTGCAGTGGGAAGATGTTCTGTCACTTCCCTAATCCATCAAGAAACGTTAAGATCCGAAAGCAGACTGATACCCTGCCTGCCCTCTCCTTCAGTACACAGAAACGGCCAGGCCAACCTGCAAATAGAAGAACAACACTGGCACTCTTCCACAAGCCTCCATCCAGCCTGTTCCGTGCTAATGTTACATAAAATAACCATTCCGCATGCCATTCAAGAGCTTCAGAGCAGCAAAACTGATGTTAAAAGAAACAATTGCAAGGTTGGAAATTTAATTGGAAATATTATCAAATTAAAAATCAAACCCAAAACATTCAAGAAATAGAAGTATACACTTGCTATATTACTGCAGCGTTCCTGCTTTGTCAAATCTGCATGACAACCTATAAAAGACATTCTCCATCCATGAAGTTTCCTTAACAGAGAATACAGGGGACAGCAACAAAAGAGTAGCTGAGGTTATGACTGAAGACAAGGAACACTGTAGTGGTGTATACACAGCAATGTGAAGTAAAAAATATTCTACACATTGGAGAGGCTGTAAACTGATGCAAACATATTCACTTCACCTAATTATTTTTTTTTCCGGTATTAGCCTTTGCGTTGTGTCATGTACCATTTCTATCATGCATTCAGTCATTGAAAAATTCATCCTCAATCCAATGAAACGATGGTAAGTTATTACAAAGTGGCAGAAAGACACGCAAAACAAATTTATGGCTTTTTTGTTTGTTTGTTTCCTTGTTTGTTTTTTTAAGATTAGAATTAGCCTTTCTCCCCCTTGCTAAGGGCTCATAAAGTTCAGAAATGCTCCTTGTATGCACTGGGTCTTCAAATGCATAATCACGTTCTATTTTTCCCTCAGGACCTGCATCTTATTCAGGGCACGGGAAGGATAAAAAAAAGGGCAAAATTCAAATCACAAAGACCACCATGAATTCAATACCTCAGTGTTAATTTGAAAACAGGAATGCTTTTTTAACTCTTTATTTTTATATAACTATACATTGCTTTCCAAGGCAACGTGTTTTTTTAAGGTATGTGCAAACATATGAGGCAATGAATGTAATATCTGTAAACGGCTGAAATTAG
>NW_009648149.1:3781246-3809983 GCF_000708025.1 Charadrius vociferus
CAAGTAAGTACCTATTCCTAATAATTCTCTCCCGTTCTACCGCTTAATCCTGCCATTTTATAATCTTCCCAAACACTGGGTACCCGCGTGGTACAGAAGAGGCTTCCTAGCGAGTATCATGTCTCGATAATCAAGCCCAGCAACCTCCCTCCGCTGCGCAATGGTGTTCTGCCTCCTGAACCTGTGCCAAGGCGCTCGGGCTGTCCGCCCGGTTACGCTCAGACCTGCCTCGCACGGCGCCGAGGGGAAAGGATTCCATTTGTTTCAACCAGCAAAAGCTATCCACGCTCTGCAGACGCTTTGGACATTTTTAGAAACAAAACAACCCCCAAATGCAGGAAGTCCAGAAGAAGAATCCAAAGGATTCCAAGACGGGAAAAAAAAAGAGGTTTTGCTTTAAGAGCGCTGAATTTTGAAAACCGTGAAGTTAGTGCTGCCCTTTGTGCAGAGAGGCAGCTTTGCCTGCCCCGGCCGACGCAGCCATGTGCCTAACCAGCCTGATGACAGCTGACCACAGAACAAACACTCCGTTTGACACAGCCTTTTGAGATGTTTTTAATTTTGGGGTTTGCTCCAACGCAAAATAAAAATAACCTTTGGGACTTGTTTGCAAAACCTGGATCGTGTCGAGACAGCCATTTTCGAGCAAGTAAGGCACTGCTCACGTCAGGAAGGCTTTGCTAAGGGAACTAAACCAGCAAGTTTTCCTATCATGGGCTCATCTCGCCATGGCAAGCAAGGTTTATGCTGGTTCCCTAAATGGGTGAGCGCTCTCTCAGCAAAACTACACCTTTGCTGACACAACAGCTTTTGTAATATGACTTTTGCTGGCTTAGCTATATTGATAAAAAAGGAACAAAACAAAGGCGGCACTCATCCTTACTGGTGCAGATAAGCTGACAAAAATTTGCGAGTCAATGACTGGCCCAGTAACTATGGCGCTGGCTGAGAATGTAGGAAAGCCAGGGTCAAATCCCTGCTCTGTCTGATCTAAAGCTGCTCTTTTTTGGGTTCTAAATCAGAACCACTTAAGTAGGACGCGGGAATCTCACCGTTAGCTTCTTCTATGCAGATAGTCAAGGTCAGTGGCCTAGCTACCGCATTTCCAGTAAGAAACGGTCCTGTTTCAACTAAAGTTTTCACTGAAATAAAAACATTGTGGCTTCAATAAACCATCGTGATTTGGTAAGAAATAATTTACCTGAAAAAGCTTTCCAACCAGCTTTAATCCTCATGCTAAAAATGAAGATAGAGTTCCTGCAAACATACGCGGTTCCTATGCAGTAACCGTGCTGTTCTCGAAACTTTATCTTTGCGGCTTCACAACATGCACGAGCGTAACTGTGTATTGGAATTGCTTCATGAAGTGCAGCAGTAGAAATCATCTTAAAAAAGGGGCCCATATTAAAACCCGTTGATGAGGCAAAGACAAACCAGGGCTTATAATTACACTGCTGTTTTCAAGCAGAGGGAGCTATTGTACAGGAAGAGAAGAGCAATAAAAACTACGCAGCGACAGGGCTAAGCCAGTAACACGAGCAGTGCTGTAAAACCCTGAGTGTGCGTTACCAGTGACTGTGAATCGCAATGCAATTGCCACGAGGAACACAACAAAAGCCGCACGTGAAGACACAGATCTCCTGAATTTCGAGGTTTAATCATTAATCCATATTCTCTATAATATAACATGAGGGAGATGATTGTGACTGTGGATTGCACCCTGCTTTTCTTATCAAAACAAAAAGAACAATGATTTTGGGAAACCTTGCCTTACGATTTACACCCAAACCCAAATGCACCCTAAAGAACAACACCTGCTAAAACAAGACAGCAAACGCTGAATTCACATTCGCATCTTGCACACGATTCACAACAGCAAGTGCAACTGGACTGCGTGGGTTGTTGCCTTGTTTTTGAAAGAAAGCAGTGCTAGCAGCAGGCTGTAAAACAGATTCTTACCTTCTATACTAACTGCAAAAGGCAACTTCTCTCCCACAGTGCCCTGATGGACTTCAGGGCCACCTCTGTGTTAACAGACCAGCTAGAGCCATTCCAGGTTACTAAACAGCACTAACTGCTACTGCACACCTACCCTAAGGCTCTTGATTCATTTTACTTGGCTCACGTTAAGCCAGATAATAGTGATTTTCAGTCACTAGCAGTCAGGACCGGATTTCAGTCTCTGCTTTAAAGCGAAAGGCTCGTTTACTTGGATGGAGTTTACAGGCTGGGAAGAAACTCCCTCCCCAAACCCAGTGCTAAGATGTTGCTGTAATGGTACTCAGCTGGAATACAGAAGTAATTCAACTTCAATAGTTCAAGAAATCATCACATGACTTTGCATTAGAGCAGAGGGAGCGTGCACAGGACAGCCCCATGCAATACGGTCATCTTAAAATGGGCATGAAGTGGGCCTGGCACATTTAAAGAAGAACTTTTAACTTCAGTTTACTGAAGGATTCCTTTACACAAATGAATCATTTATGAACAACGAGGAAAGGAATCGGACTGCAAAGTAAGGCTATCAGGAGACAAAACCCATTAACTCACAAGCACTGACACAAACTCCTTTTTTTTTAAAAAAAAAAAAAAAAAAAAAAAAAAGAATTACATGTAAAAAAGTTTGCCACTTGTATAAACGATGAAAGTCGACCACTGGCATGCCCCAGCAGCAGCCCAGGATGCTGGCCTCCAGGTAACCCTTTGAGGAACTAGTAAGTTGTAGCTGTTGTCTTTTCCTTTGTGCTCGAGCCAGCCATAGAGTATATGAACTTGTTTAAAATAGTCACAATTTATTCATACTTAGCACACCATATATTTAACTACGTTGAACCATAGGTTTTCCCTTCCCCCCTACTGCTCCTCATCAAAATCCACAAATGTTTCCTGGAGTCCAGGTGTCAAATTTTTCTTCTTATTTTCAGAGCCTCATTTGTTCTGGATTCATTTAGCAGTGCAAAGAGTCAAGCAGGGGCCACTGCAGTTGCTGCCTCTGGGATCCCTGGATTCGGAGCAGTATGAAGTCTCTTAAAAACCTGAGCTCTGCTAAAATGTTAAGAGTCCCAGGAGCACCACGTTAACAGAGTCCTACGTGCAATGCTGCTGGAGCGCGTAACTTTATTGTGGCTTCAAGTGAGGGATTCGAGCTTGCCACGGGCACCAAAGATTGACGCTCAGTTAGCTATCAGAACTCCTTAGGAAGCAAATCTGGAGACATAACCAGTACAGCTTACCTTTGTCCATCACACTGGAAAATTAAAATGATAACATCCGTTATCTTTGGAAAGGACTCTTTCTCCGTCCTTACCAAAATGTGAGGTTTCTGCAGCAGCCAAGAGAGGGCACTCCAGGCCAGCCCAGCTCCCGCACCAGCGGAGGCGTTTTCATGCTCTGACAGGTCCATCCCCATCTGTCCGGCCCCAGCACCAGCAGAGCCCTCGCCAGGCGCAGAGGATGGGGAGCAGTCTCTCCTATGCAGCAGGCTGTGGCTATAACTCCAGCGGATGTAAGCAGCTACCACTTTTTCAGGGGCTTTGTTTGTGTTTTCCTTTTTTAAAGGCTCATACGAAAATGTAAGACAAAGCAGCGGGTGACTGACATTTACTGTGCAAAGTCACTCTCACTTAGTTACAGGCTATATTAGTTTTGGCATCCCTCACGATCTAAATTCAGCTAGCCTGGCTTCCTAGAATATTTTAGCTTTCTTCAAGCAACAAACTGCCTGCTGCCACAAAAACACTCCTCTCAAAACACACATCAAAAATAGCATGGCAAAGGATCCCAAAAGAAACAGTTTGAAACTTTTTTTCCTTTACCAATTTTGATTTATCTGAACAATTTTACATGTGCCAATTTGTATACTGCAGGTTTTTGCGAGAGAGCCAAAACAAACACATGTTAGAGCTCAGAGGTCAGAGCAACCCAGCTTCATTACATTTTGCATGGGACCACTTCCAGGTCTAACATACATATCCATATTTAAAACTCTTCAGTTTGCAAGTGAGTAAGATACCAGACTGAAAGACTCTTAAACACAACACTGTAGCATACTGTACAAGGAACATACACTCGTCAACAATGAAAAGGACCAAATGCATTTTGTGTTCCTCTTACTATTATGTAGAACAAAGGCAGAACTGCACACAAAGTAATTTACCTGTACGCTCAGTATTGAGAAATTACTCAAAAAACTCATCCATGCTCTCATTTTGTGAAGTGCCACTCGGTCCCTTTGCAGAGCCACCCTCCACACACACCCCAACAGTGCCAAGGGGATGCAAGAGTCAAGAATGATAAACGCCCTGCTGCCTTTTCAAAGGCACTAAGTACTTCCCCACTGAAGGGGAAGAGAGGAAGAGCCAGCTGTGAGTGAGGTCCAATTCTCTCCTTAAGGTGGCCTCAATTTAGGATTGAGAGTCAAGGTCCAAACCTTCTGTTCATTCACTCCAACATATTTACAAGAGTTGGCCACAGGAACTGCCAAAGGTACTCTAAAGCCTGAAAAAACATCCCTGAGAAAGTGCTCAACTAGTTTTTGTTAGATCCACTGCATGGGCAATCAGACTGAAACGCAAAGCATTTAAGACTTGTTTCTGCCTCTTCCACTCGTATTAGATTGCAGTCAGCAGGACTACTCGGGAAGAAGACTGCACAACACACAACCTCTGGCTGTAGCAAAGAAATAAACTACAGGCTGATGTGCTGAAGTAATACAAACTTAAATACAGAACAATATTCAAGGAGGAACACTGAACTTTTCTGTGATGTAAGGCAAAGCACTGGAAATAAAACATAAGTATTTATTGATCTGCAGTGAGGGAATAAAGCAATGAATTTCAGAAGCTCTAGTGTGCAGCCAGCATTAATCAAAACTTCTGTTGTGGGAAATGTCAGCGAAGAAACAGGAATTCACAGAGAAAGAAAAAAAAACACCATAAACAAAACATACAGAGCCACACCCAAAGGAGGAGAGAGAAGAGCAAGATGAGAGTAGGTGGCACGATGGGTTTCCCACACCGGGCTTTCATCATCTGCGATCTAAAATCATATCAGTCTTCTACAGCAAGAATGAACATGGTGGCCAGCAATTACTCAAACCCACGTAGGTCTGGCAGAGCTGGCAAGCACTACGCAGTCAATGCTCATCTGCTGCGGAAGAGGGATATGCAGCAGATAGTTGGGACGAAAGTGCCTCCAGGGAATGATCAAAAGAAAAAGATCTTACACACTACTGCTATTCTCAAATAAAAAGATCAAAGATAGGCACTGACTATGGTAGTTTTGAAAGTGTCACTGTGCAGTGGACTCAGGTGCATGTCACTATCTTTTAATTTATCAAACTTCTCAATCAACCTAAGGTTTCATCCGCCTTTCATATTTGCTCTCAACAGAGCTAAAGTCACAGGGATTACATTCATTAGACTCTCTTAATATCTTATACTTTCAGACTCTCCAGCTCCAGAAAAAACACTGAATGCTGACTACAGGGAAAAGCCAGAGAGATAAGAAAAAAAACCCCTGAACTCATAAGGAAATGGAGGAAAGCCACTGTGTGATGAGATAAAGGAGGGATAGAGATGTGTGGGAATAAAGAAAAAAATACCGACAAGCCACAGGAAAAATTATAAATGGTATCACCTAAATAACCTACAATCAGTGGTCTTAATGCACATTCTGGGCTTGATCAACTTTCAAATTCAAATAATCCCTGAATGAAAAGCCAAAGACAGCCCAGCAAGCACTTCCACCAGTTAGGTGTGCTGACCTCAACACAGCTAACAGCCTGTGGAAGTGCAGTACGTGCTTTCAAACAAACCGGAGCTCTCTGCATGGGGAGCTTGCATCATAAACACACACAAGAATTAAGGAAGATTTGCTACAGAAAAAGCTGCAAAAGAAAAGCGGGGAGATAAGACAGGCCTTTTTTTGCAACAAGGATCTGCAAACAGTGACTTGGCCCAAGTAAGACTTGCAACAGTATGGATGGTGGGGAAGACAGAAGAGCAGGCAAAAAGTTTGCTGAGAATTTTAAGGCTACTGCAAAAGGCAGTGAAGACAGAAAAACTCTGAGTGCAACACTACTATTTGGATTTGGGGAACAGCATCTTCCAGAAGGGCGAGGTTTTAAGAAAACAGAATACCTCATAACTTCCACGAGTTTTCGGAATTCTTCATGCTTATCCATCAGCACCTCAAAACTCATCGGTTCGGAACAACAGATTCAGAGCTGTCTGGGTTGAGCTTTTACATGCCCATTGCTCCACCGTCTCCACATGCTCACTGAAAGACTAATGCAGCTTTTAGATAAGCAGCACTCAGTTGCACAGTTTCCTCTAGTCTCACCTACATTATCTTACCCTTGCTGAGATTTGCCAAGTGTTTAACAGAAAATCTAGCTACAGACTTGTCCCTTTAAATTCTCGCCTTCTCTTGCAGGCAGAAGACATCTGTGGAATAATAATGAATTTCTTTGGTTTGGGGTTTTTTGTTTTTATTAAAAGCTATTCTTCCTAGCAGGAAATGAAAAAGAACAACCAGATTGGTAGAATTTGGGGGAATAGGGAAAACATTTCTAAAGGTTAATAATAATACTGCTTAGTATTTATTTCAAGGATATGCGACAAACCAAAGAAAAACAGATGTTCTCAGTAATGCTCCAGTTTCTCTGCAAACTCAGGTATCGTCCGGAGCACTGGCTGTTGCAGCTCACAAAAGACAGGAGGGCCACCCCTACGATATGCCACTCCACTCTGTACACGAGATTCCATCCTAACTTCTCGCTTAGAGTCAGAGTGGTGGCCCCTGCCCAGCGTCAGGGCATACCCAAGCCCTAACGCAACTTCCTGCATCCGAGTTCTCCAGCTTCTCTACCTCAGCAAGCTGTTCCTGTCTATCTGACCGCATCTCATGCTGAGATACACAGTCTCTTTGATTTCTTATTAAAGCGGTTTCTGATCTCCCAATGCTTTTAGTACTGAGATTTTGGAAACCGCTAATCATGAACACCCTAGAAACTTTACCAAGAACGTGCTCAATTGCATTCACCAGCTCTTCAGTCCTGAAAAATAGTATTTAAGCTGAACTCCAAGAGAATTTTTCAAAAAGCTACACTGAATTCAATTCATGACACACTATTAAGAATTATTTTACAAACGAAGCAGCTTAATATGATTTAAAGGATGCAGAACTTTCCCATAGGGGGAGAGAAGCAAATCCTCCGTGAGATGAGTACCAACACAGTTGGTACTGAGGCTTACAGAACTTTGATGTTAATGAATGTGGATGGGTTGTAGAGATGGGAGAAAAGCTGCCTTTATCAGTTTTCCCAGTACCAAGCTGATAGCCCTTGTAAAACTGCTTTTTAATACAGCTGTGCAGCTTTTGCCAGTAAGCCACAGGTTTCCATCACATGATCAGGTGAAAATGTGCTTAACAAGGACGTGAATATGCTTCTTTGTTCATAACAAACTTATCACAAGACAGACAAAGCTCAAATTATCGCAAGAGGGCAAACGTTTAGCCAGCAACATGTCAAAGCATTCCAGCCCTCATCTCACTGTCAAACAGTCCAAACCAGAAAAAAACCCATAATCTATTTGAATACCACCTTCTACAAATAAGAAGTCAGTTTGCATTTTTGTAACTCTACATCTGGAGCCTGTTTGTTTGGGGCATAAAGAAAAGAGGAAAGATATTTGGAGACACTTAAATTGCTTCACTTCCTGCCATGAATGACTATGCAGTGATTTTGTTATAAAAAAGAAAACAATTGTTTCCCATGCTCCCTGGGAGAAGGACAAAGCGTAACCTGCTGAATGTGCAGCAAAAAAAGGACTTCAGTTCAACAGTAAGAAAAATCTGCTAATGATAATGAAGACAAGTCCAGGAATAAGGCAGCTGCGGAGTCCCTGTCGCTAGACTAGAGTAAGAACCCCTTAAGCGCTGACCCAGGCTGAGGAAGGCAGGCAACCTTCGTGCTGCTCCAGGTCTGGCTAAGGTGGTGAAGCTCACGCAGTGCTGATATGCCTGTCACTGCTGCCTTGGATGGGCAGATATTTGCACCCACAGACCACTCGGAGCAGGTGAGCCCGTAAGCTCTTACAGGCTGACAGGTCTATAGGGCAGCTGGGTACCGTGCAAAAGCAGCCGGGCACTGGGGACTTACCCTTCAATCACAGACAGAAAGAAACAGCATCTCAGGCATTCCTAAGAGCTATGTAAAACGTCAGCCCTCTCTACTGCAACCCTCACCCCCTCCAGCTTCACGCACTTTAAAACAGCTGCTTTAAAATACTCTGACTTCAAAGCACAGTGAATTAAGCTCCACATAAAGTCCATTCAGCTTTTTGTTTAATTTGATAAAAGCTCATCAGACCATTCAAGTTACCTTCTGGTCAATACTGCCTCAAGAAATCTGCAATTCAGCTACCTGTGGTTTTGCCAATATTTCTGTAAAACATTACTGACAGAATCCGTCAGCCTGCATGCACCAGGTCTTTGCTAAACACTGTGTCGGGGCTGCTCAAAGTACCTTTTATACTATTGTGATCTCCTCTCTCTCTCAATCTCTCTCTCTCTCTCTCTCTCAAAATCTTAATCTTGTGTGATTTTTCTTTCCTCTCGCTCTAACCCCCTGGGAATACCATCATTTTTATACAGCGTTTCTCCTCTATTTTAACCTGATGGCATCTCATGCCCTCTTCCGGTTTAAGTTCTTTCTAAGAAAAAAGGCTTGGGCTCAGTAACAATGGCTTAGCTCTTGACTTGCTGGCTAGGAGGTTTAGTTTCAGGCTAGACAAAGTTACTACTAAGCTAGATACTTTCAGGTCTATTGACAAAGAACAATAAATACGCTTACTGTAGCCTCTTGCATCAGAGATGATCCCAAAGCACTCTACAAACAGCATACTGGGTCCCTTATTCACCATCAAAACATACTTGCCGCTAACTGTGCCAGCAACACTACATAAAAGTTAGTTAAGAGGTGAAAAAGAGAGCAATTTCTCCAAGTGAAATTACAAGGAAATTAAGGGAGGTAGAGTATATGACTTCACGAAGAAGTTGGCCAGAAGAGCGAACAGCACACCTTTTTAATGGCCAAAAGCAGGGCAGGGTCCCTGTTGGAGACAGAATCACCAGCCACGCAACGTTGCTCCTCAGGTCTCTGCTGAGCACGATGCGTTATCAGCTGAAGAACGCACGCCACACGCCGAGCCTACCTGCATGGCTTCTGCCGCCTCTCCTTCTGAATGCTTTTCATCTAAGCATTATAAAGAAAGAGCAATGCATAGCCTAAGAGCTTTGACAAGTTCCCAACACAGTGGTGACAATAGAAAAAATACACAGAAGATTTCATTTTAAGACCTCTTCAATGTTTCTTATTTAAATAAGCCATCACACTGGGAGAAGAAAAATCCAGTGAAACAGATCATTTCAAGAACAGACAGGATCAGCCTCCCCATCCACCTACCCTCTCGTCAAGTATTGACCTTGCTAGCAAAGCAGCAGTCTCAAAGATTTTAGATTTTCTACCACATAATTACAAATTAGGACATTCAGCAAAGGGCAAAAAGATATTTTTTTTTAAATAGTGATCATGTGAAGCTGAACAGTATCCTATATAAATACAGTCCTGTTACATCAAAAAGTCTACTCTATTGCTCTAATGGTATCCCAAAGTGTAAAGTCCTTCCAAGAGGACCTTATTACAAAAAGAAAGCTCTGGTTTAAGCATTTAAATCCCTAAAGACAGACAAAAGAAAACACAGGACAAAGTAGAAATACTATTGATTATGCATAATTGGTATAATTAATTTGTAATTAGTTCATTAAAATATATAGGCATTGGAATTATGCTTGTACATTTCTGGGAATATCCTGCAAGTCACTTGGGATATGCTTATCATTTATTTGATAGATGAAACATTATTAGAAAGACAGCCCATTAAAAATTAATATACCAGAGTAATAATTTCTCGATCTCAGCATTCTGTTTTCTACGTACTCCGATTCCTATTCTACCTCATGAAGAGGTTTTTTTAATACTGTTTTTCAGAGTGTGATTTGGGAAGTGCAGCATTTTAGACAACTGAGGCACAATATCCTTTACACCGAGTATGCAGTTACTGTTGAGAAAACAAAGAGACAAATACCGTAAATTAAATACCATGAGAGTATTCAGCACCACACCTAATTCTATAATCAAAATTAAGCTGGAAAGGTAAAAAGCCTCATGCTTCAAAACAAATATCAAACACAAACGGAAAGCAGTAGGAAGAAATGTCCACAGCACTGCACACAGCCTCCTCTCTAGTTGTTTAGCATTCTTCCACTTCCGCAGCGCGTCTGGCATCCCTCACTGTCAAAAATGGACACGTCTGTACGAGCAGGATTTCAGGGGTTCTTAAATACTGCAGATAACAGTCACCAGTCTCTCACAAGACGCGACTGAAATGGGCTGGTGTACACTGGTACTGCAGAAGCATTTCAAAGATGTTATCAAAACTTGATGGGGGAGGAAGTGAGACGGAATAATAGTGATTCACCGTTGTTTCTCCTATAACATTACTTTACTATTCCTACTGATCTTTCTGAGGATCTACTGATATTTCTATAGTACCATTTCAACCAAAAGCTACAGAAATAGTTTGATCTTAAAAACTCAGAATACAGTCACATCACCTCCAAGTGGTGTACATAACACCTCAGTTTCCTTCAACTTCTGTAATGGACAGAGCGAGTCAGTCCTCTTGAGTGCAATTCCGAGCACCACAAATAGGCCTTCTGCTCAGGATCACCCTTTAAAAAGTATTTTCCTCCCCACCCTGCCTCCATCAACACCAGTGGGAGCCTAGAAAGGTTGGTCCCTCACTGATGCACCTCATTTAGATACGTGAAGCTAGGCCATGTGAATACTCGTCATCATTAAAAACAAAACCAAACCAAACCCTGATATGATTACGCAAAATGGTCAAAATCAACAGTGGATATTTAGTGCAAGTAATGTAATTGGCTGTTATAAGGCTTGAATCTTTTCTTGCAAAACAAAGAGTACGTGTCCAAAAACCCCAAACTTTCCTTTTTCAAAGGGTAAAATTGCAAAAAGACACATAGAAAACAGAGTTAGGTCTCCGGGTCCTTTAAGCCACAATTAAACACTTCACTGTAATTTTGTGCTTCTCAGCAAATCTGCTTTAAGAATTCTGAACAGCCTCCCAGGAACCACATACTTTTTTCTTCCCCGCCTCCAATCTAGCATGGACAATTATTTATTTTCTTTGCCCTGCACTCAAGAACATGATGGATGTATTTACATAAACACACACAGAGTCACAGATATCTCTATATAAAAATTAATCTGCAGATGATGAAAAGTGTAAAAGATCTAAGAGGCAAATCCCAAACAAAAGAGCATACTTTATACATAAATATCTTGAAATTATAAAGATCTGAGATTAAGTGGTTTACCACTCGTTTAGAATTGATTAGAATGTATTTAAATTTAGCTGAAAGTACCACAACATTGCTCATGTATTTGCATCTGCGAATAAGTAAATAAAAAGCCTGTTATTAAAGCCTTCATTAATTCTGATTATATGAGAACTTAAAAGCAAATCTGTGTATTACTGCTCTGTAAAGACTCCTAGCAACTCTACAGTAAAGCTGGCACTGCAACACAACATGTGTCAGCGAAAATGACTAACAGGATCTATTTTCAGTAATCTTAAATCACACTGGTAAAATATAGAATTAATGGTTTTGCATAATACTTCAAATATTTTTTATTCCAATTCATTCCCAATTCATGCCTTATTGTATCAAAAAGTGAAATTTATATCACTTGACATTTATGTACAACAGTTGAACACATTTTATTGAACTACAATGTTTAGGCAGTATTCAAATGTGATGTGTGTATTATTATGAAGAGTGATCCAGCTATTTTATTTCCTTATAAATATGATGGGTAGATGTTTAAAAATATATATATATATATATGTTGACTAGAAACACTGTAGTCGTTCTGACTACAGATTTTGAGCATTTCTATAAATTTAATTGAAGTTAGTATTTTTGAAAGAAGGATTTATTAATTTTTGTAGAATTTTCCCCCAATTAAAGACTCTTCTGTCAATTTCTATGAAGTTTAACAATTAAGAATATAATTTGGTACACAGGAAATGACGTTGCACTACCTAAGAAAGTTTGCTTGCCAGTCACATAGTTGAAAAGTCATTCCAAGTTAAATCAGAACAAAAAAAACCCCAACCTCCCCCCAACATTTAGCCATTAACTTCAGAGTTATAAGGTGGAGTTTGATTAAAGATTTTGTACTTTATCACATCTGATAATCAGACCAGTTTAGAGCAAGCTCTACTTTAGAGAGTTGGCCTCTTTTATCTATGGGAGGAAATAATTAGAGTTATCACGTAGTGCCAAGTCAATTACCCAGCAATCAACATCACAAAACATTTTAAGGCACCGCACAAGACAAAAGATTAAAGGGATTTTTAGTATTTAGTTATACAGAAAAGTATACCTGATAGTCTAAAATGCTGAATCCTAACCCATTTTTGTCTTTCTCCAGTTCAATAACCTTCACATCAGGAGACCATAATGCTAATTCTCCTTCCTCCTCCTCAGGATTAATGTCTTCCTCTGGTTTCACCTGAAAAATAAGAGCTCTAGTTCAAATACTATTCTTTCAGTTCTGTACAACACTATTCCTTCAATATTTTGATTATTAATGGCTCATACATGCCCTAAAATATGACCTTTTATGGAATTACAACTTCATTGAACATTATGCATCCAGTTTTTTCCGGCTTGCTGCCTTGGATACTCCCTTGGGACTATGACTACATGTTTTGAGCATCGGAGCCCAACCCAGCATACAAATACCCGTGCATTAGTCAAATTAGTTGTTATAATATTACTAACCTGTTACACGTTGATGAACTTCAGCTGTCCCATTAGATGCATAAGAGAAAAATAAATATCTTAGCATAAAAGATTTAACCACGGACAGCTAATAGAAAGACCAGACGACCAGGCACATCTGATACTTGTGGCATTAAATATGCAAACAAAAAATTCGTATATTGTAACTATACAAATAGTATCTAATTTGAAAAAGCAGTTTCTTTCACAATTTTTGTGCTAAGGTATAAAAGAATGAAGTATAGTTACCCAATTTTTCTTCCATGCACTCTTTGTTGATACTTTTGACAAAAGAAAGCAGGAATATTGTGAGATTGCTCTAAGGAGAAGGCAACCTCTGTTCAACTCAATACCACCTTATGGCAAAGATGTGCTACTGACAGGATGCACATGGAAAAAGTTCGGTAAAATGCAACATCAAAAAACACAGTGGAACAAGTTCTGCTGCAACAGAAGGGGCCTTTTACAGAAAGGCATAATACCGTACACCTTATTCTTCCATGAAACATCCATATTTCTTGTTTAACTCTCCATCTTAGAGGAAATTAGATCAGAAAACATCAGAAAAGATGAGAAGTCAAGGTCTAAATACTTTTTATAAATAGGAACAACCATTACAAGTGTCAAGCTTTAGTTTGAGACTTTAAAGCTTCTGCAATGGAAAGACACATTAAGTTTCATTTTTTTCCAGTTCTATAAAAACCTACTCAGAACATGGAAGTAATCAGCTAATGGTGGCAAGGATGTGATTTAGTATAATTCAGAGCTCTCACTCACCTATTAAGTGTAAGAATGATGAATGTGATGTACACAGTCAGCATGCTAGCTCGCTGATTTACCTACCTTGTACTTAGAGTACAGTGAGGTTTCTCATGACCAACCTGTATAAACTGTAGTTTACACAACACTGTCTGTGTTGCAGACATGAACTATCTTTCCGTAAAACACCAGCTGTCCTTTACGAGCCCAAAGCAAATGGCAAAGGCAGCTTTATATGACAACTTAATACAAAACCGCCTCATCTAACTATGTATTTTAGGAAATGTTATTTAAGACTGAAAAGCAGTCTGGATCAAACAGCAAAAGGAAAACAGACATGCTGTCTTTAGAAAGCTAAATCACTTTCTCAGAAATAAATACACTTTTTTCAAAAAGTTACCGTCCTTTTACACAACTGAATGACGTAAGAAGTCTACCTTTTGTTCTAGAGGGGAAGCTCCCACGGTGGGTTCATCCACAAGAGACTCACTGCCATCATCAAAAAGTCGCCGACAGCAAACCAATGTAAACGGGGGTGGCACTTCCTTTAGAAAAGTGATTGCTTCACGGCGTGATTTTCCGTATAGCTGAACTCCATTTACCTACACAGAAGGGGAAACACATATTCACGCTAAGATAATTAAAAGGATCTCAACCAGATTCTTTTTTTTTCTTTTTTTTCCTCTCCACACATGGTCTGTCCCAGCTGAATGTGAAAGTCTAATTTTACCTAGGGATTCCAGCAAAGCTCGCATGGTTTTATTAATGTACACTTTAGAAGTATACATGCATTATCGTAAGACTTAAACTTCATCGGCAAGATCTTGTGACTACTGACTGCTACATCATACCTCTGCTCTATTCAGCTTCCTCTAACTTGTTTTCTGCTGACTACTTTTCCTAGCCTAAACCCTTCCTGGCATTATTATTTGATTCTCACCTGTTTCTTTGTTGGGGATTTTTTTTCAGCATTAGGCTCACATGTTTGAAGTTGAAAAGATAAAAATTTAATTTTCCAAAATATTATAAGAAAACACAGATTTTGAGCTCTAATCAAAAACTTGACGTCAGAACTAGCACAACTTTGTCAGTTGTTTAAAATGTAACAAAATGGTTGAAACTAAAACAGATGCTACAGAAAACATGCAAGAATGTTCATATAGTAACAAAGAAACCAATTGCACTAAGCAATTGATGGGAAAACCCGGTGGCAAGGGTCAAAGCTTACCATCCCATCAGTTTTAGATCCCAAGTGACAACAGAAGACCATAAGGCCATTGTTAATGGATGTTTTGAACAACAGATTTTAAAAAAAAGAAAAAAAGTAGAAAGATGGATAGATAGATAGATAGATAGATAATGCTGCTTTAAAAATGGGATACTGCAGTTGTACTTCCTCAGGAAAATAAAATTAGAGAGATTCATCTTCTTTTACTTATTTTATAACCTGCAATATCATGAGGATACATCTACTCGCACCATAGCAGTTTCCTTAAATATGAGGAAAGCAGAATGTCAGCAGGTGTCATAGATGTGAACACCATCTACGCTGACGAGCAGTGCAGCCCCCAAAGAGCAGCGTTTAACCCGATTGGTGCTATGGACTCAATCCTGACACCTCTGATGTTTCAGGGATTTCTTCCAAGCTGCCTCAAGTCTGCTCTCATGACCAAATGTCTGAAGTCGCTGGAGCGCAACCCCTGGTTTAGGAATCAAGGACGCATCATCCAAGTCCACTCCACAACGTGAACTAAAGCACAGTACGTGGGGATAATTGAAGATTCTCTTCAATACTCCACTCCATACCCAAACTGCAACGCTAATGTAGATGAACCCACATTTGATCCTAGAAAATACAGCACGTAAATATACAACATACATGTACACACCTCAGTACATGTGTACTTGGGGCAAAGCCTTGCCATATACTTCCCAGATCTCCTTGTTCTTTAGAGGGACTCAACCTTGTGCAAAAATACACAGGAATCTCACTTTAGACCCCATTTTCTTCCTGATCACCTCTATTTTTCCCCATTTTTTCCATTTGTGCTTTTCACAGAGTAAATACAGCTTATGCTGCTGGGAAACAGAGTTCCTCTCACTCTATAACCCAGCCAAGGAGAAAAATTCAGAGTGGTGTAACTGGCCTCCAACGTGGTAAGACGAACTGCTATGGGTTTTTTTCCGTAAGAATTACAACAACTGCTGAGCTATCAGGCTAATCCATTAGTTAATTATTTAAGCAGAAGTATCTACGCGTAAGGATTTTTTAATGCATTGAGAGCGGCAGCGTGGTGGAAAGTTACCAGCACTTCTCAGCGTACTGTGATTGATGGAGAAGAGCTACCGCACGCTCCCAGGCAGACTTGGGGACTCCCATTTCTCCTTTTGCAGCTGCCAGAAATCAGCCTCTAAACACGCAAGGTGCCCAACACCCCATTCATTCACCAGACCGCTCTAGTTAGTTGTGCCATCCAATAGGAGCAAGTGAAATTTTTAAACCAAACTAGAAGGACACAAGGAAGCAATTTATTCCTAAAAAAGAACACAATGAAATTATCTAAAATTAAGGGGGAGGGGAGAATAAAATACCATCATAATTCAAACACATCATTAAAAATAATCAACATTCAACCTCACTATATATTAAAAAAAATTCCTTGCTGATCACATTTTAATCCCAACTGTATCAGGCCCAGGTAGAGCTGCTTGTTTGGGAACGGGGCTGTCACTTTTTCCATTGCAAACCCCTACTTAAGGGGATTTAGAACTTGGCTGCAAAAACATACTCTGGGCTAAACCTGGTACATATAGCTTTAGCCCTGGAGCACATTTTTAATTTGTTGGGGTTTTTTTCCACCTACAGAGTAGAAAAAATTTATGCTTACTAGGTCTGGACATACCTGTGTACTTAATTGTAAGTACACAGTAATAAGTAAAACTGTTAAACATATACAATTGAAGTTTCCTAACTTACTCTACAGCACTGCATTATTGCTGTTCATATACAATTTTTTTGTTTAGTGGCCAAGGAATTTAAAAAACACTTCCAGCATTCCATTAATCCCTTCCTTTAGGAATCAAGATTTCCTCCACTAAGCAACAACTGAAGAAAATGTTTTAGGTCTCAGTGACATCAGTATGAATTTTTGATGTTAAAGGGCAAACAACAAGTAAAAGCAAGAGAGCCGTACACCTAACAAATTAGTCTTTCAGAAGGCCTAATTCTATTCCCATCGATGTCAATTAAGTGTTCTTTGCATCCACTAAAAAAGGTTCAAATTCGAAATATTCCACCAAGAGCAGGTATTCAACAGGAAATTAATGTCTTTTCACTTGCAGGCTGAGAAACTGATAGGTACACATACATACACACACACATGAAATTGGTATTACTTTAATACTACCAAATAAATATTTTTCCGGAACAAATAGGTCTGGGCTGATTCCGATAACTTCAAAGCTGCCCCAATACCTCTTTATACATATTTAAACAAACTGATGTACTAGCTTCTACACACAAATGTCTTTCAACACTCAACAAGCAAGTTATAATGCGTAACAGGAACCACTATTCCTGAGACTGCTGTAAATTTTTTAGGAGTGACAAATACTAAGAAAGATTATCCACCACAAAAGCTAATGCCAAACTGCTCAAAAGACTGAGCTAAAGGACCACACATAGAAATACATTCAACACAAGTATTATCTTCACCCTTATAACTCTTGACACTCATGTTAAAACATTTCAGAACCCCTCTGCATGAAGTCACTAGGAGGTCACAAGAACTTGACATTTTGTCTGTAAAGGGGGAATAAAACAGTGAAGAAAATGAATGCGACTTCCAAAAGCACTACTCTTATCTGCTTCCACAACCAACTCTATATTGCGCATGCAGCAGCCAAACTAGAATTCAATACAAGCATTTTTAAGGCAGCTAAGCAAACAGGAAACATCAGTTCTATTTGGGGGGGAGGGTTGGGGTTTGGTTTTTTTTTTACCTCCAGAAGTTCATCCTCCAGTT
Source organism: Charadrius vociferus (assembly GCF_000708025.1). Lineage (NCBI taxonomy): Eukaryota > Metazoa > Chordata > Aves > Charadriiformes > Charadriidae > Charadrius > Charadrius vociferus. The sequence goes on from NW_009648149.1 coordinate 3,798,970, forward strand.
GCAGAAGACCCAGTGTTGCAGCTGGACCATCTGATGCAATTGATGATATATAATGATGTCCATCAAAGGTGTCAAGTTCAACTCCTAATCTCAACGTGTGGATGGGTAATAGCTGCCAAAAGATAAGTACAGCTGAGAATGTGTATATCCTTAACTACCACAATATAAACACATTTAGGATTCAGTAGCTCACCAAATTAAACTAAGCACACAGTAAGATGATTAAGTCCTCATACTGACATCATCTGCATTACAGCACAAATGTCCATAATTTCTCTATACAAATTGTTTGCACAAATAGAAACAATAAATCTGCCCTTTGGGGGAAAATGAAATGTGAACTGTATTCTTAAATAGGTTACCGTATTGGAAAAAATGCAGAGAAAAGTACCACCTAAAGTCTACCCTACCCAAAAGGTGAGTTTTCAACAAGACTGACAGAAATTCCATAATCACCATAAAAACTCAGCACAAAATCAGCTGTCTTACTCCTTTAGGATCTACACTACTTTGAGCTAGGAAAAATATCCATGAAGCATCCTCTGCAAACAGCTAATAATACTGGCATCGTTATTTCCGCAAGGTGGAATCACCAATTTTGTGTTCGCCTTTTCCCAGTGGGCCTCCTTAATTTGGAATTTTTCTCTAGGGAGCCTCCAACCATTAGTGTCTCATGTCTGCTAGTATTAGGAAGACTAGACTAAAATTATGGCAACTTGGGGAGAAGAGATGATCAGCAGTGTCTGCACCTTCACTTTGGCCATTTTCTGGCTTTTTATTACTTAAGTTGAAACACTGACTGCCCTTCTGGCTCCCAGTTAATTCTGGATATTCAAGTAAAGGGAGCAATCCATTGATCCTCAACATTCCCACACCCCCATGTCTGACTATGAGTTTATGGTGTTTCTTCACTGAGATATTCCGACAAATATATAAATGCATCACCTCCACAAACCTCTTTTGCACAATATTAACATACAAATCTTGAAAATCTCATCAAAGTCTGAAATTAATTTCAGCTCTGACCATTTTGATTAAACGGACCTCCCTCTCCCTGAGCCAGGATGACTATGGCAAACTCTTCTGCAGAATGACAACATCGTGCAGCAGTTTCGAGCTCTGCTCCACTCCAGTGGCTTCTAACAACTGAATTTCAATGCAGTTAAGTACCCCAAAGTTTGACCGAGTATAAGCAATGCTTATATGCATGGTTTGGGTTTTGGCTGTGGGTTTTTGTCATTTTTTGGGGGGGGGGTGTGGGGGGGTGTGGGTGTTAAAAGTTTTGTGCCCATGCTACGAAATGGTATTGGACCAGTCCAGAAGACAAGCTGCATATTGGCAGCCATTTTTTTGGAAAAGTAAGATAGAGCCACAAAGCCACTAAATTTCTGAAACACATAAATCTGGAATTGTGTGATGCCCTCCTGGGATTACTCTGCCAATATATACCATGAAGGAAACCATCATAAAAGTCATACCTTTGAGTACTTCTGGAGCTCTGAATCATCCATAATGGGCATATCCACATTCACAACCTAAAATTGTACACCATAACATTTTTTCAATAGCAGGACAATAAAGACTTCACCAGAATTCTGGCAAAAAACTGATGAGCAAAATAAACCATACTTAAACAAAGTCACATTGATGCAAAATAATTTTAAACAAATGTTAGAAAAATCTTTCAGATACAGAACATTTACAACTAGGAATGTGGTGATTATGCACTATTAGCAGATTCCAATATTATCCTATTCCTGAAGCCTGAGTGCCAATTTTAGTCAAGTTCAGTAATCCTGTATAAGCACAAAATACCATTATGTTTGACACAAATACCCAAAGTGACTTGCCAATCTGAATTTGAAAAGTACGATAGCTTAAGTTATTACTTCAGGCTATAGTACAGCCATCTAACATCTAGACTAAACCACCATCTTCTGCAGCATGTTTCCAACATGGCTTGAAATACATGAGTTTAATTACCACATTTGAATGCAAAGTGGATTATTTTAAACAGTGACAAGAAATTCCTTCAGTATATCTTCATTTTTTTAATATTAATAAAATGACTATGTTCACCACCAGTTTTGTTGTAGTGTTCTTCCTTAATATAATTTATCTATAACCTTAGAAGGTTATTTACTCTAATTTTAAATGTAATAAGATGACATCTGTGGTGATCTATGGCCCAGGGTGGGAGTGTGGGACACTGAAGTTGAATATGTTTGGGAGGATTGCTACACTTGTTAGATTTGGAAAATATATAGCCTTGCAGGAAATCAGAAATTTCTGCCTATGAAACAACACTAAGCCTCAGCTTTTTCTTTAGGCTTAATTTTAAATAGGGCTTCCAGCATCTTGTTTTCCAACACCTCGGATATTTTTCCCAACAGACAGAACCCATTTCATGTCCGTTCAGTTGTAACTAAATGAATCTATGACTGCTAACAGCTCAGCTTGACTGCTCACACTTAGGTACCTGGCAACAAATCCCAGACAGTCATACATCCCTGTACAGACTTCCAGGGTCTCTTTCTGTTTCAGCGGGACCTCAGCTCCTTCCTTTGGTACCACAAAGGATCAGCAACACAGAAGCCATGAGTGACACCAAACCCTCCCTTCAAACAGTTATTTCCTCTGAAGAGAAATACTGCTGAGAGAATACTCAAACCTGTAGGCACCTTCACGGTGACTTTCCGGGGGCTGAGTGTAGGAGTGAGGATAGAGTGAAACAGGGACTGCACTGTCAGGCTGAAATCAAACTAAAGGTTGTTATTGAACGCAGCCGAGCAGGACTAGCGGTAGGTACAGACAACGAGAACTGGAAGAACCGAAAAATGACTTTCAAAATGGGATGCCACAACAGTTTCCTTCTATTATTTAAAAGGACCAATCAGTATCGTTTTCACTCCTGACATTTTACTGGTGGCAGCTAAAGAAGAATTAGCAAAGGATGGTTTCACGAACTAAGCAGTTTTTCGTCCTCTGTGGGAGGTGTGATAGTGCTAAGGGAAGTAATATCAGACTCTTGAAATGTAAGGATGGGAATACCAAGCAACTGAAGTGGGCAGCCAAACAGATTTATTGCATCATGTACATAATCTTACACGAACTCCACATCTTAAAGGAGTGCTAATGGAAAGGAGAGACGCGAGTTTCTCAAGGCAATTCTTAAAGCTACTTTAAATCTTCCAGTGAGTGACTGGAACGATGGCTACTCCAAGTAGTAAAAATAAGTGTCTCTAAATCAACTGGACAAGCATTGCAAAGACAAACGGGGCATTTTCTTGGTGGTGGTGAGAATTTTTTAAGTCTTTGGAAAGAACACTGGCTGGAGTTTTTTATCCGCACTCACTGGCTAACACAGCACTGAAAAACAGTAGTGAATTACAATTTCAGTCAACTCCTTTTGAAGATTCATCAAAACAATCTTTTGCTTGGCAATTATTTAATATGAAGTGAAGAAATATCTAATTGATACTGGCACCACAAAGCTACACCACCGTGAATTACTTCCTATTTTCCCAGCACATTTGAAAATCGTTCTTTCATTCTTCTAATAAAATGGTAAGATTCTTCGTGAAACACAAGAGCTCTATCCTGAGCCTTTTTTTCCAGTGCACAATTAAACAAATAGATCATAAATGAAATCATAAAAATGCCACATATTTTAAGTGGCTGCTATGATGCAGATTTCAAAGGACTGTTGATTTTCTTAAATCACTGTTCCTGTCTAGTATCTCTATAACAACAATATCTATATAAACAGAATGGAAAAAAAACCTCAACAACTCATTATAACACTTCTATATTTCAGCCTTGATGTTACAGGCATCAGAATTTGATGTTACTGATCTGTTCCCAACACTAAACTGTTCTATAAACAGCCCGTAATGCTAAGCTCACAGATCTGTAATTTAAAGAAATAACATACATGAATGTAATTTATGGAAAGATAACATACCATAACTTCATATTCAGGTCCCAGCAGGTTTTCCCACTTGGATTTCAGCTCATGTGCTGGAAGGAGTGGGACTTTTCCTAAATATGAAAGTGAATATTAAATTTACAAGCATATAGTACATTCAGAAGTGCATTTACTTCTAAATAGTTCAATAAAATTTCAGTGTAAATAAAAGATTAGAGGGAATAATCCCAAAAAGAAAAGTGCATTAAGCTGAGTCTATCAAACAGTGCAAATCAAAAATGTCTTTCTTAGGAAAACAATGCAAAATGTCAGCTACTGCTAACGTGTGATTTATTCAACTGAGAAGCAGAAGAGGTGATGCTTGCATTGATGAGATGCAAGTTCTGTACTGTATAGTACTGTAAATAAATCATTCTTTCAGGCTGCAAAACAAATTTCACACGACTTCATAATTTGTTGCTATAAAAATGCCTGCCACTCCAGGGAAGCATCCTCTCCCACCAAAATGAACCCCCTTAAGAAGTAAAACACCTGACAAGATATTGCTGTTATCGAGGGGCTGCGTCAGCACAATGCAGTCACAGACTTTATTTATACATTTGGCAGGTATAAAGGCTTGTCTAGTTTAATTAGGCCAGTAAGTAACATGAGCTTTAATATAAGCTCCAGTTCTAAACCAGTCTTCCGTGGGAACTTGGCTATCTTGACATTTATATCTTTTCAGCTTTCTTACTTATGCAACCAAGGCAGTATTACATTCATGTAAGACAATTTGACAGAGCTAGACAGCATAAAATGACTGGCTGCCCTGCATTTGACCTCATCCAGAAGCTCAGCACACATATAAAGTTCCAAGCTGAAGCAATGTTTAACTGGTAAGAATCAAGCTCTACAGCAAATTCCATCTAGCAGCTACAGCAGCAGCAACTGGGGTCTGAATTACCAAAACCTGTTTTTTTTCCCCCTGAATGACTGTAGTAGTTTGTCAGATGTCTAGACAAGGCACAGACCCCTTAGTATTGCTGATGTGTCACACTTAAATTTAGAATGTAAATCACAACCTTGCATTTTGCACGCAAAGTAGCGAGTAAAATACCTCAAGAGGGGAATTTTGAAGACACCAAGAGAAGCTCTGAGCCTACCTACTTGCAAAAGCCTACACAAAGGGGATGTCAAGCTGCCTCTGCTTTCAACACCTCTGGAGATGGCAAAGATAAAACATGAGCTTTGCAATACAATCCTCATTACACCATTTTATAACTTTGAAGTTTTCCGCTCACTAAAACCGAAGATTTAAGTTAACTTATACAACAAACAACCCATCACTGTATCTCTTCCAGTCACTTTCTGCCATGCCAGATAGGCAAATTCTGTCTGATCTGCACTGAGAAACTGAACTCCTCAGAGTCAAACAACCGAGATTTCACTTCGAAATATCCAGAGCATCTTCAACCTATAGGCTCAAGGAGATACAAGATATTCAAGGATTGCAGCAATTCAGACAACTATTTTCTGTCACCAAAAAGGAACCCCAACAAGAAAAAAACCTTGGGTTTGTAAATACATCCCACAGTTCTCTCTGAAATGTATTATCTCCTTAAAAAAATGGAAAGACAAATTGTCCCAAAATCCTCAGCTGTGAGTTAAGGGTTTTTTCCTCCATTGAAATTTAATGGAAGTTTTAAAGAAGAAGTTGCCTTTATGAGCCTTATTATCAAGCACAGGCTTATCACTATCTTAACTTCCCAACCGTACCAAAACCAAAACAACAGTGCATTTTTCTGCCCCTTCTATTTGCAGAAATATTAGGGACAGAAATTCTTTAGTCTCTTTTTCCGCTATTACAAAGCTACAGCATGAACGCGCAGGACCTAAGCATCTGCAATCCCCTGTGCAGCCAAATATAGATTTTAAGGTTCACCAGGAGTAATGAATCTTAGGGTCAAGTTCAAAGCTCAGTTAAGTAACTGTAAGCTGTGTTCAGTTGGCTGAATACAGATTTTTTTGTCACTTCCAAAACACATTACCAAAATCTATGAGTTGTTCAGAGCAGGTGCTGATGCACGCCTCCATTTCAAGTTTCCCCCCTTCTTTCTTTCAAACACACTTTGAAGTCTTTGCCTGTGACTTCCTCAGAACCGTGGAAATGTTGGCTGGAGGGATTTGGATTAAATATATTCAATTCCAATCCACCCAATTCACTTAAAATGCTCCTTTTCCCCCAAACAGCTTTTTCCACATGGCAGCTAATAGGAAGTTTCTTTCTAGTCTCTCATCCAGCTGGATTTCTCATGACCCGAGATACATACCACATCTTCTATAACATGTAAGACCTCAGAAATGAAAATGCTTCCCAGGGACCGCTTTCATTAGCAACAAATTTCAACATATTTAGTCTGTCCTTCTGTCTGCACTTCCATACAGTTTTTCATTTCTAATTACCAAGCATCAAGAGTAAATCACGAGCGTATTGCAAAAATAATCTTTCCTGGTCAAAAATTGCCAACATCTTCAAAATTGGGATCTTTTTTTCTTGCAATTTCCTCCTGGTTCCACAAACTTACTACACCAGGACATGTACTGTGCTGCAGTGCACTTCATTAATGCACTACCTTTATCTGCCCTGCTGTTGGATGGCTTTCCCCAGCTGTCTTTAAGCGCCTGACTAGCATCATCATATCTTTGGGTTTTGAGTACTGCTGCAAGGCAAAAGAAAGCAGTTCTGCCCAGTCTGCAGTCTTGCAGATGCAGCTGTTAAGTTAATTGCCTCTAGTCTGCTAGCAGAAAGTTTCAGGCCTCGTGCACACTGCATCTCAAACCATGTTGCCTTTGTAACAGAACTGCTTAAGCACGGTTTTGCCTGGCCAGAATTACTATTTAATACCTCTCCAGGAAACACAATTTAATAAGAATTTCACACAACTGCACTTAAAGGGAAGTAATACATATTTTATAAAACATACTTTTTACATTAGACTTCTAAAAGCATTTCCAGAGTTTAGTTAGAGCCTTAAATTAGCAGCATTTACTTTAGCACCGTTATAATGAAGTGCCCATCACCATGTCCAAAATAAGCGCCTATCTTTAGAATTTAAACTTGGCCCATTAAATTCTACTCCAAGGTGAAATGTTATACATCGTATTTCAGTGTGAGTACAATTTGCAACTAAGTATTTCAGCTTTTTAACAGAGAAACACACACACACATTTTATAGTTACATAAAGCTTTTGCAGAACCTTGTAACTTGAAGTGATTTTTTACGATGAAAAAATAACCAAAACAGTTTAATCAAGCAATGATACTTGCTTACCGTTCATTGCTCAGTTTCAAAGCCATGCCCATTACATTATCCTGCTGGCCCAAGCAGGACCAGCACCGCGAGATGGTATCAAGGACAGTATCGAACTGCCACCAAATAGCATCTTCAGTGTTTAAATTTTGGGATCCCAAGACACACTGTGCACACAAACAAATTATCCTGTATTCTCCAGGGTAAGGGGAGCTTGGATACCCAGGAGAACAGAAAAATCTCCTACTACACTTGCTACATGATGCACTGGGGAATGCAGTGCAGATATACCACACTGCTCCTGCAAGGAATCAGCATGGGTCCAACCAGCAGCCGTGAATCCCAGGCAACGAAGCCCTTGCCAGACCCAGGTGCATCTGCACCACACTGCGCAGAGCTCCAAGGAAGGGGATTACGAGATGTGCACAATGCTAGAATTGAAGGGGAGCCACTCATACACATACAAATTTGTTACAAACTCCTTTTGAAACTAAGGGCTTTGGAGTATTTATGGAGAGGCAGCGGATCCACATCAAAGCAGTTTGGATCTGCTACGAAAAAGGCTCAAAAATACAGTTTGATCCAAGCTGATTATCAGCAGAACAGGGATCACTAAGGTATATCTAGATATCACGCCTTGAGCCTAACACAGTTTGTTAGCTTCAAGCCAGGCAAAAGTGATTTTAGTTCCCAGCATAAACTGATCCTGGCATTGATATACCATATTTGCACAGCACTAGGGATTAGGTAACAAATTCCTCTGAAAGTTCTCTTTGCATCAGGGCAGACCTCTGCAGCCTGTGACACAAGATAACCCCATCACGAGTAGTCAGGAACTCACTACAGAGATATTGTTCGCTTCAGCAGAAAAAGAAAATACTTTATGCATAGGAAGTTCCACAGTAAAAAAGGACTGGGTAAGTGACACAAAACAGCATGTGTTGCTCTTTTCTCGCCTCTGTCCTAGCGAGTGTAAGCCCTCCTGGCTCTTCTGCCCCTAAACACATCTTACTGATAAGTTCTAAGTTATTCGTCCATTGTAACTACAAATCAGTATATGCTTTTCCATTCACACAGCTAAAACAATGCTTTGATAACCTCACATCTCAGCTACTCAGCCACCTCTGTTTTGGCTTCCTGTTTCTGGGAAGATGCAAAAGTCACAACAAAGGATGGCTGGTTACAAGGCTTGGACAGAAAAGTAAACCAGAATGGAACATAGGAACTGCTACATTTCTCTCGTTTCCAGGTTGTCTTTAATACTGACAGATCTTCCACAATCATAGCAAAATTGTTATTCATTGACAGCCATAATTTAGAATCCTCTATTACATCTACATATCTTAGAAACAACAAGGCATAAGGATAATTTATGCTGACTTTAACACAAGCTGTAGAAATTCACCCAGAAGTTCCTGTAGAAGAGCCCAGAAATCTGTAAGTGAATTGAAGCATGCCTTCTGCAAAGGCCTCCAACCTTGATGCAGGAGTCAGCTAAAAACCAAAGCAATCCACACCTTTGTGATCTGCTCCTGTGTACAACTGCCTTTCTTGTTAAAAACATATGCCAAATTTGAACTCCTGTCCACCTTCCAATCCCAGCTATCAGGTCTTTACTCCTATTACGCCTTTGCCAGAGCAGAGATTCTCATCTGCTTGCACTGGTGTGCAGCCAACAATTTCCAGTTTAGGTAGTAAGCTCAGGACAAGCAAGCCAGAAATCGCGCATCTAAAGACCAAACTCTAGTTTCCAGCAGTAGCATGGGAGGAAGCAGTATGCAACAGCGTTAGTACCACAAGGTAAATGAGTAGGGTCTGGGGAGCAGCAGGGAGCAAGGAGAGGTTCATTGCCAAGTGGGGAATCTCACAGGAGGTGGACATAACTTTTGGTAGGCTTCTTACGTCTCTGGCACTTCGGGAAATGTCAGTGACCAGGAGCGCTATAAGCAGGACAAGCAAACAGGAGCTAGGCAGTTACATGGCAGGTAGCACACAGGTGAGACAGATATTCATGAAAACAGCATCTGTCTCATTTGTGTGGAAAATGACCTACAATCGGAGACGTGTCACAACACATGATCCCTGGTCCTTGAGCAAGCCCTACTCCGTCAAAACTCCCAAGGGAGGATGCTGCAGCTCAGGTCACAGGTTGGTAGGAGGCCAAGTCTGGCAGCTCAGGTCAGTTCTGATGAAGTTACTGCAGTGCCAAAAGAGGAAACTGCAACAAACAGGCAGAGATGATGTACAGAAAACAAACAGAATATTTTTTAAAGACTGCATCACCTCCATGATGACACAGAATACACTCTTGGCAAACCTGTGGACAGTGCTACATTTTGGGGATAGAGTGGGGTGGAAGAGCTGATAGATCCAACAGGGAGAGCTTTACTTCAGAGGGATCTGAATAAAAAGCATTACAAAACTGGCAAAACATTAACATTCGCAAAAGCTAAAGATGGAGTAAACCACAACAGCCCATCAGTATTGAAAATAGATTAAAGACAATTCCAAAGGCTCAGAAGAGACTGCAAGATAACCTATCCACCTGTCTTATGTAGACTCTGCTTCTTTTCATTTTGAAGATTATCGTTCTGTTCTTGGTTTTCCTTATTCTTAGCATCCACACTGCTTTCAGTCCCTACAGTGCCAGGGGACACAAAGGTTGGAACAGTTGGCTGCACTGTGAAAACAGACGAAAAAAAAAAATCATATGCTGCAAATTATATGAACTAGTAACACTGCCTCATTAAGTACCCTTTTTTTTTTTTGGCTACACAAGAGTTTTGCACTCAATTTTCCTGAATCCCTTATTTCTGTTTCTTTCTGTTCCTCCTTAAGTGTCTCATTTTCTACAGTGTGCCCTTACAAAATCTAAGATCATGGGGTATCTAGTCCTAACTGTTAAATTAGGTTACTGTAAACTGAGTGAAAAATAAAATTAGTTTCTGAAAAAAAAAAAAAAAAAAAAAGGATTACCTCTATCTGAAGTTCTTTCTGAAGAAATAGTAGAAGAAGGTTTCCTTCTAAGTAAGGTCAGGCGTACAGTCTGTCCTGTGTTACGCAACGCCTCTACCACTTCTTGGTTGGTATAATCCTGTATATTAACTCCATCAACCTAAACCAAGAGAATCGTATCATATAATAGTAATCACATTACATTCTTAGGCTGCATGCACGTGCATATTATTTTGTGCAGAAATTATAGGGTTATTCACCCAAGACAGTAGTATTTGCAAAACAATCTCATTAAATCAGTTACATTTCACTAATTAGATAATATTTTCAAAATACATTTTAAAAGGAAACACAACAGTAATTTCTTCTGCCTTCATGGGGGAACCACAAAACAGAATTTACCAATCTAAGTATGCACTGATTTCCCCCTGCAATTTTTTGGCTTACAAAAACCAGCTTGAGGATTATTGTGGATGAAGCTTCCCAGCAAGAGCAGTCAACCTAGAACTCTGTTCAGTTCATTATCACTGCTAGTTTTCTCATGGATTTCTAACATGCCCCATACAAGCCTATACACATAACCGTCCATATAATCCACTCTGAACAGCCCAATTCTTACATCAGTTCAGGTGTTTTAATTTACACCCAAAATACTCCTTTCACCTCACTGCTAGATCATGCATCAATAGGGGCTTCTCCTGCAAAGCTGCAGATAAAAGCACAAGGTTGTATTATTTCTCAGTCTCACAAAGGAAAGCCGACTTTGGAAGGTCTGGGACAGTACACATTTGAAAAGTAATTTAAAATCATATCTCTATAAATATTATCTCTTAAAACAAAA
>NW_009648149.1:3810031-3831034 GCF_000708025.1 Charadrius vociferus
TCACTGTTATTCAATGGTTTTTAATTTTTCTACATATAAAGCTTGGGTTTTTAAACCTGAATTGTGACTATTAACATTTTGATTGTATCCACACTATGCTACACAGTCATTAAGGACCATAAACAGTGTGCCACATCTTGCAAAATCTTAACCATCCTCAAACCCCATTCAATTCAAATAGAAGCTAATGCTGCTCAACGTTACTTCAGGCCAAAAGCCAAGATTCTCCACTCTGAAACATTTTAATCCAAATGCTTGCCTCTTTCATAGTTAACTACTATTTACTACTTCTTTGAATATTTTAACCACAGCAAGCCAAAGCCCATTTCCTTTACAAAACTACCTAAACAAATACGAAACACCAGATTACTTCCTCTGCAAAGCAGAGAAGGTTTAATTAATTTTAGAAAGTCCTTCATACATTGTTCTTTTAACACCGAGATGTGTAATGAAGTATTAGTTCTACAACAGTATATAAGCAGACTTTTTTTTACTTACAGCAACAATTTTGTCATGAACGTGAATTTGGCCGTTGTGGTCAGCAGCACTACCAGGTATTACATTTTTCACGAAAATCCCTGAAGGTTCTGTTGGCAGAGGGAGGAACAGAAACAAGTCACTACATTAACCCAATTTGTTTCTTTTGTTATCAAGACTTTTAATTACAGCCTTTTTCACACAATTCTGTCCACAAAGTTATGATTCTCCAAACCACCAACATTTGCATGTGACCACTCACACAGCTTGACAGAGAATGACTGAGGATCTCCGATGGAAAAAACGGCACTGACACAACCGCCTGTACACTGACCTCAAATTTTTTTCCTTAAAATGGCTCACAAAAGGCCACCTCCTCCATGGACTGATCCTTGTGCTTACCCAGGCTTTAAACCCCAATCACTTAAATCCATGCTGCACTTGATTTCAATAGGACTACCTAAGCTAAAAGTAAAATATGAAAGTATGTGCTTAAGTACTTTGATCAGGACTTCAATCATCTTACAGCTAAAGAATTTAGCACTTTAAATCTTAATGAAAAAGGATTTTTCTAAAAAAAAAAAAAAAAGAAAAACATGGAAATCAGAAAAACTGTCCTTTGTCATGTTTCATGTTTGATTATTAATTCTAACTTCTAATTAGAACGAGGAAATAAAAACAAAAAGAACAGTAAAAAACCCAATCAGTTGAAACAGTAACCCTTCCTTTCCAGAAACTCCTGCAAAATATGAGATGCTGATCTTTAATTCTAGTGAATCTTGACACTTCATCCATCCTTTTCTGAGCACGAACCTTCCTCAGACACCTGCCCAACAGGTTTGTCCACGCTCAGCAAAACCCCTCTACCAGTGCTTCAAACCCACCGTTTCCCATTGCCTGACCCGTGCTCCTCCCCAACCCATTTCCCAATGCTCACTGCACTGGTCTGGGTTTCCTCACCAGCAACACAAGAGGATCTCCTGGGAACCACTCCTGCACCACATTCCCAGAATACTTTCTTGATTCGCACGAGGAAGGGGAGGGGATAAAAAGCACTACCCCTTTGCGTAAAACCAGATATTCAGCTGAGTCAGTTTTAAATATATTATAATTTGCGGAACCAATATTTGAAAGATGAGTTAACAGCTCTAATTTAAAGAGGATTTAGGAACAAAAGAAAACCCAACCTAACTCCATGTCCCTATATCCCAGCACAGGTATTTTAATCTGTTCCCCGAGTTTAGACTCTCAAGCAGCCATCTGCCAAAGACAAGTACATCATCTTGTGAAGGTGGCATACACATCATGCACAGCTAAGATTCTCTGCATCTCCCGCCTGGCAGAGGGATGGACTAGTTAATCTGACTGATCATTTCAACTCTAACCCCTACAATTCATTAAGCAAATGAAACTTGCGTGTTGAGCTCTTTTGCACGTGCTGAAGATGCCAATGCCATTCAAAAGTTCAGGCAAACCAGAGACATCCAATACTCTGTTTTTGAAATTCTTCTTAAAATGCACTATCTGAATTGTGCTATATACTGCAGGGGCAAAACGAGGAACAGTGTGGACAGGAACCTGTGTTAGAGTCTGTACGTGCAGGAACTGTCTGTTACAGTTTAATGCCTTGCACAGTAACAACATAAGCATGTAAAATTCACAGTCCAGCAGCCAAGTGGGAATTTTTTTTTCCAAGCTGGTTACAACTCTTCAAAAAATTTTGTGGCTGAATTTCACTTTGCAGCAAGTTGTCCAAGTAGCTTCTTCACAGATTTTGTAAGTTACGCTGTTTCAAACAAGCCCTATTTGAGAAGCCTGTCCTAGAGTTTACTAAATCCTGTGGAACTCACCTACATCACATGTGCCAGCATATCCAACAATTGTTATCCCCAGGCTTTGTCCATTCTTTTTTATAAGTTCAACATCATAGGTATCAAAAAGGTTGGTATCATCCTATAAATAAAGCACAAGACAGTAAAAAAAAAAAAAAAACCAAACTCATAATTTGCCAGTACCATTACAATATTGCAGGTTAATTAAGATCTTCAGAAGTGAGCAGCGATTTTGATTTTCCTATTTTAGGAGGGATCATATTTGCAAAAAAGATATACCTGAGATTTGCTGAAAATAAGGTGTCACCCAAAGTCATTAGTTGCTTTTTTAAATTCTTTCCTAATACTTTCCCCACTTACCTGTCAGAGGTATAATATTTATATTTTATGGTAAAAAAGGTTTTTGTTAGACTGCTTGAGGGCCATTTCCCTTTGGATTCCACTGCCACTTGGTAACAACAAACTTCCCAGTCAATCCCACGAGACAACAGAAACCCTGAATGCCCTCAGAATTTCTTCTTTCCCTTTCATATGTTAGTCCTGATAAACAGTGGAAAGAATCCACTTGTGTGAGCTCTTTCTACTGGACAGTTTTAAGAAGCAAAAACCACCTGGTATAAATACACAGTGTTATCACATCGCACATTTCTGTGAGAAAAAATGATGCTTATCTCTTCATGTTATCACCTACTAAGGAAGTGAGGGCAGCAGGAAAGGGATCTCGAAACAAACAGGTTCAATGCCCTGAAATGAAAGAAACCACGTGTACACATAGTAGGCACATCTCTGCTACAGAAGCAGTTGCCTACTTAAAAGCAAATACTCGAGACTAGGTAAGTGTTTGAGCTTTTTGTTTGGGTTTTACGCTAGATCTCAAACCACAAAACCATTCCAACAGTCAATCTTACACACATCATCTTAATAGGTTTGATATGATCCTGTTCAGATTTGAATGCCACCAAACTGCAAAGAGCACTGGAAGCCTCCCAGTCGTCTAAGGCAATGGCAAGCAAAAGACTCATTAGTTTGCATTCAATTAAAATTATTTTTAAGACCTAAAGGGGAAGGGAGAGTATTCATTTGTAAATGCTTTTTTGTTCAACTGATAAGATGACTTCTTATAACAAACAATACTTGAAAAGGGAAGCACATAACACGACCTGTTCTCTGAACCCCTCTGCTTACTACAATTACCAAAAAAACCCCATAAAAGCCACTAGCTAAGATTACAACATGACCTGAGCTTGTGCTGGACAAGTATATGGAAAAAGGTCCCCACAAAGCTGGCCTCAGTGTGTCTCTGCAGCTCTACCCTGACAAGTAAAAATCAAAACTGCAAGACAGAGGTCAAACAGGACATACTAAAGACATTGGTGATACCAAAGAGAAAAACAATCTAGCACATAGATCCGGGATCGCAAGGGATGAATTAAAATACATAAAGTTGTTTGTTTTCAGTAACCGGATACAGCCCAATGAGAATGAGATCAAAAAGAAGACGATGATCAGAGCAAGGTCTGTTAAAGTCATGAAATCAAGAGGGATACTGTCACTGCCAACAGCAAAAAACGGCCCGGGAAATTGGAAAACATTTCTTAAGAGAGTGAACAAAAGAGAAGTTCAATCAAATGCTTGCCAAGTATCAGCTTTGGAAAGACCTGTATTAAAAGCAGGATGAAGTTACGGCCGTACCTATTTCACTTTTCACCGAAAGAGAAATCGATGGACAGCTATCTCCTTCCTTATCACACACATGTCCCTCCACTAGTCAACTCATTAAGCTCATTAAATGCTTTCCAACTCTCTTGCTCCATAAGACGCTGATGGAGATGAAGATAAGTTTTGATGCTCTGTCACTTGTCTTTAGGAGAGGGAACCAAAACAGTAAACAAGCCTATAGCAACATCTGAAATGGAGCTATGGCCTTGAGAGTCCTGCTATTTTGTCAGTTGAAAGCCCTTCATAGTCAGTGCTCTGATGCTACAGAAATTTTCTCTAAGTAATGTTACTGGTAGAATGCAAAACATTAGAAGTGGAGTCTGGAAAAATCAAAGTAGAGAGTCCTAAATGCAGTCAGCACAAGTCTGCTGCTAACATTGCTGTCAGTATCTTGGACAGTACAGATAATATGACTGTTTTCTTGTGTCCAGGGACAGACATAAGTAGTTTCAGTTGTTCTCCACTACAGGAAATTTAAAGGAAATAAAATATTAATATAAAACTGAAAAAACTAACCATATATTAAAAATGCCTTTCTGCTGGTTTGCAAAAAAGGAAAATATTTTCTATTCCAAAGCTCACAGCTAGTGAAACTACTCAGAAACCAGAGAGAAATTAGATTATAGGAAAACGTTCTGTTGTAAAGGAGACACAAACCGAAAGATAGACCATTAAAATCATCATTAAATGAATAAATACATTCAGATTAGCCACTATTCTTGACTTCAGCAAATCTCTCTTAACACCAGAAAGAGGAGTTTCTTCAAATCTAAATATGAAGGCACTATTTTGTTCAGAAAACAATAGATACATTCAGAAAGTAGATGAAATTGCAACATATTTTTTTCCCCTCTAAACTACATAGCAGGAATAAAGAGGACACTGAAAAGACATCCAGAAACAATAACATTTTAGAAAAGCTGCGGCATCTACAAAGCTCAGGGTCAATTAGTGACAAACAGACCCACCTCTGAGGAAGAGAAGAGAGAAAAACAGTACTTTGTAGCGGAAACAAAACTAGGACCATGTTATTTTTTCCTAATATGGGTCTTGGAAAATATGATACAGCCAGAAAAGAAGCGCTTCTGATTCTCTAGGAAAGTCTTTTTTCAGAGTATTAGACAAGCCTGCTTTTAAGACTCCAACTTTATGTACACAGATTACCCTCTCCCACCTCTCACGCTTCCTACTCCACCAATCCCTCTTCTGAGAAGAGGTGCTTGAGAAGGGCCCAAAATACTTTACCGACAGCTTCAGCCCCAGTAGTCTTCCAGAGAGATGCAAGACACAAAGCTAATGGGTGCCTTTGCAGTGACTATGCTCAATAAGCGAGCAGGTGAGCTTGTAACAGTATGACTGCTAGCCTGACCTTTAAAAATGGTGCTTCAAAAAAAAAATAAAATATAAAAAATAGCACTCTTCACTCATATTCAAGAAACTAGACAAGAAAGAAAAGGCTACTCAGATTCTACACCTAAATCTAAGCAGCACAGTAGTAGCAGATGGTACACAAGCACAGCTTTGTTTATGTTTCGAGACCTACTGTACACTTAGTGTAGCATTTGTTGATTTTAATTACTCAAAACTGAAGAGAATGACTTCAAAAACAAGAGACTTTGATATGACCATGATAAGATTTGCTAAAACAAGTTTCAAAATTTTTAGATATATTTCCTATCACAGACAGTAGCGTAGACTATGAAAACATCACACTTATGTTTCATAAAAAGATGATTGTGCTGAATAATTCTGGTGTGGCCATGGCGCTCTGGATTTCAGACTAGGGAAATTCACAGTCAAGTTTTAAATCCACTTACAAATGATTGATTAGCAAAAATGTAATGAGCTAAGAAGGAGAACTAAAAGTACCATTTATCGATAACATTTATGGTCTTAGTAATTAAATTACCCACTCTGAAGTAAATTCTGTAAAGCTGGTCATTCCAATCCCAAGATTATAGTTATTAATAACACACAGGAAAGAAGTAAAAATTATAGAAGGCAGGGTTGTAATAATGACCACTTAAATACACGCACATGGTATCTGGAAACTCAAAAGAGGAGAAGCACTTTAGGCCTCAAGAACACTCTGTTCTCCTCCTCCTTTCTGATCACAAGCCACAAACATACCTAAAAATATCACAAATTAATACCAGATACTTACATTTCCATTTTGAAAGGAAGGTAATGTACTGACTGGCCAACTCACAGGAGCTGGTGGAGTCTCCACAATGTCACACTTCGGGTCTCTTGCAACGATCATCCTAACAGAATTCCCACAGTTTCTCAGCACTTGGGCAACCTGTTCACTGGTCATTCCTTGCACATTGGTCCCTCCAATCTGTAAGATGTGATCTCCTGTCCGGAGCCTCCCATCCTTCAAACACAAATAAAATTGCAAAAAATGTTGCCAGTCTATACATAAAATATCTCTTCCATTACAAAATTGAAACTTGGTACAGGCATCTTCATGGCCACAAGAGCCAACGTGAGAAAATACCATCACATTGACCATCACAGCAACATACTAAAATCAAGGAAGCATTTGCACAACCATGCACTGTTTTTTCTCCAGTAGTTAACGGTGGTAAATCAACCTCTCCAAATCTGAGTAAGACACACAAGTTGAATAGTACCATTTCTAAAAAAGCGTTTACTTTCTTCATGTGAAAGAAAACAGACAGCAACAATGTTTTATAATCTCACAGGTTGGTCTGTATTGCTGTTTCATAGAATACTCCTCATTGGATATGGTTCAGAATAAAAAGCACAGCATTTTGATTTAGGACTTTTTAGAGTTTTTCCTAATACTTCTATATTAGCCTGGCAATTCTTTTCTCATATGACTAGCTCCAACTCAAGCGAGTAAATCCACTGAAGGTAACAAAGACTCCACACAAACCGTTTTTTTACATGATAATTATGATTCATGACCTACATCATCATTTCTATTATAAGCAAGCATTCATAGGACCAAATCCTCAGCTGGTATTGATCAGCACAGCTCCACCACCTTAGCTGCATTGATTCATACAGCAATCATAGCGGAGTTATTCCCAGAACTAACTCAAACTCATTTGCAAACTCATCCAATTTTAACATGTATATGTGCTCATTATTTCACATGTTCTTAATGATGTCTCATTCAGCTGAGAATGATGTGGTGAGTTCTTAACTTACAGGCTTCATTTGTAGCCAAAACACTCTATTCCTTACAGCAAAACAGGTGTTACACAATAATTAAAAAAATACTCATTTATACATGACAGGTTCAGAGGGAGGCAGTCAAGCAAAAGCCAACATTTTCCAGTAAAGCTCTCCGAATCTCCAGTTTTCATTTCCATCCTATACTAGAGGAAGTACCTCAGCCTCTCTTTTGTATGTTACCAGATCTTGTCTGCATGGGTTCCAGATGTCAAATATTGTAACTTGTCATGACCAAATTCACATTAAAAATCCAAATCTGTTTTGCTATTGCACGTGCTCTACTCCTGCAATGTACCAATGTTTAGCACTGAGTCTTTCAAGATTAACAATCAAGGGCTACAAACTGTACCTGTGAACTTTAAAAGATATCAAAAGGCTTTGCATCTATCCTAAGTGTCTCCTTGAACTGGTCAGACTGCAAGGCAGGGATCAAAATCCCTTTAAAATGAATCCCACTAAAAAGAATTTATTATTTAGACATTTTCAATCTATAAACTGAATCTTGCAATGCAATTACTTCAGTAGGGCAGGTTCTCTTGCCTGAGACTTCATTTAGAGAGTTTGTCCCTATAGATGTTGCAAAATGTGCCAAACTCTACAGAGGATGTGGAAATCCATTAAGAGTATTTGTCCTCCCCCAGACTTACCAAAGGCTGAAAATATCAAAAGTATTGAAAATATTAGAAGGTTAGACAACTTTTCAGAATTTCTGCATGTTCAACAATGTTATAAAAGCCAAAGCGTGTCTGAGAAACAACTTAATTCATATCAGGTGCTGACTTTTTCCTCAATCATACCTTCAACATACTTATTTATAAAGTATATGTTGGCATTCAGACTTTGATGCTATCAGCTTCCTTTTGTTTAAGTATATTAGTTTACTTTAAGATTGTCAAAACCAGTTAATTATACTTCACAATCAAACAAGAAGTGACATAATATAACAAATTACCCGATCTGCTAATCCCCCAGGAACAATTGTTCTTACAACTACTCCACTCGACTTTCCTCCTACAATTCCAAAGCCTAATCCTGAACCATCGTTAATCAGCTCAATGTCTTCAACGTGGCCCCAGTGAATCTGCAATTAATAAAAACATGGATTTTAATTTCAGTCGATCTTTAACATTTCTCACTTTCACATGTACCAGGAATGACGAGAAGCAATCAGAGCAATTTTCTGTCTCTACCCCACATACTAGAGATCTGTTGGATTTCATTCAGTCAGCTTCATTTCCTTATAAATACACAGTGGGATTTCTCATCTGTTTTTAAACATACATTTTGTCCTTCACTTTCAGGATAACAGGATACTAGGAAAAAGCTTGACTAAGAAAAAGCAATTTTAAGATTTTCTTGCCAAAATGAAAACGATCCTTTTAGTTTTTCATAAATCAAGAATACTGCAAACAACAGAGAAAAACAGAGGCAGGGAGCTTGCACTGGCCTAGTTTTCACTTAGTGTTGCCCAAATTCTTATTTCTGTTATTTTACTTACACAAATTAAACACCACCAGTACATGCTGAATTAATAGCGCAGTACAATATTCTGCCATACTGAATTGGAAGCATGTTTCTAAGCTACACTGTACCATGACCTTATGTTCTACAAGACAATCTGAAAATAACAAAGCTGTTAAGCAACCCAAACCCAGCCAATGTTTCTGTCAGATTAATATCTCATAGAAACCAAAATGGAGCAAAGCAGGCAGATTTAAGTCTTCTGTGAATAAAGGATTTATTAGCATATTGAAAATCTTTGCCAAAGCCAGTTAAATATCATAAAAGAAGTTAAAGACCCCCTGTAGAGATATATATTTGTATTTTATTTTGTTAGTCTGTTCAGTGCAGCTCTTTCAATGAAAAAGCAGTTAAAGTTTAATTCTTTAAAATTTTCAGTGCAATAAACAATATTGATTATCCACTAAAACCTTCAGATTTCACTAGCTCTGTAATAATCATGAGGGAAATAATTACTGAGAATAAGGAAAAGCACTGCTCTTAACCAGATTTTCATCAAAACCGACTAGCATAATAAATTAAGATTCCAATATTGAAAACCCTGGATTTAGGTGTGCAGTTCAACCAAATTCAGTGAAGCCACCTGGACCATATGGTTTGAACACAGATGGAAGTTCAGCCCTAGCTTATTATGTGTCTCAGCGACAATCTCTCCTTGTTCAAGAAAACAAAAGGGTCCACAATCAATGAAATTTGCAGATTAAAAAAACAGACAAAACCAAACAAACAATAAATAAAGACAAGGCTTTTTGTTTTGAGCAGTTTAAGTTTAAATTGGTTGGGATATTTCAAGCGGTGCTCATGATAGCTTATGTTTACACTCTTTTAAGATGTAATCAGAGCATCTTTAATTGCTGAGCACAAGTAGCTTTCAGCTGGGTATACTCGTAAAATGCTTTACCCAGCCTATGCTGAACAGACCCTGCTGCTAAGAATATGTTGATCTACTAAAGCTTCTGCTATCCCCTAAAAACCCAGGATGTATTTTATAACAACTTCATGCAGCTTTGCAATAGAAGCCTTACACTTATTGCATGATCAGTCTAAATGAAATGTCATCACATATAAAATCCGATTAAAGAAAAAAATCCCTATATGTAAAGCTTGCTAACACAAACACTTAGAACCACAAAAAAATATCCAGCGTTAGTTCAAAATCTGATTTTGACAGTATTACAAGAACTCACAGTCTCAGGTGGATTTATATCACTTAATAAGACAGCCGAAGTTCTGCTGTTTCCTTGAACTGACTCCCTAGCAACAACCAGATGTAGAGATCCCGTGGATTGCTGGAGGAGGGCAATAGCGTGCTGATGGGAAATGTTCTGATCCAATGGGGTGCAATTAATGGCCAGTATGTGGTCATTTTCCTTTAGTCTTTGATCCCTTAACAAAACATTAAAAGAAAGTTTAAAATGCAGCATAGTGACTTCACAACAGGCTTGTGTAATTTAAATATGAACATGCAAAATGCAGTTATGCAAGGTTAAATATGTATATACGAAAAAAATCTGGTTATTAGGCTGTCTTCACCAAAACACAAACTACGTGCAATCCACACTGTACTGAACTGCCCAGCCACATTTTGTTCCAACTTTATCGTGGTACAGAAATCCGCTCAACTTTTTTCCTTTGCATTTATTCAAAATTCAATCAAATTCCCTCCTTCTTTCTTGATGATATTGAATTACAGGGCAGATGAAAACTGGTTTTGTAGTTATACGATGAACTAGGAACTATTCTTCATTATGTTTAGCACTACATACTACCTCTAAGTACCCACAACTCAGGCTAGGATGTTGTTTTGTATCATTATTTAATCTAAAGATTGATGAGTGGCGTATTTATATTTTACTCAAAATTTACAGGATCAAACTTGCTTCGAGCAATACACAGTTCAACTTATACCTTAATATAAATTTCACAGTTAATTCACCCTAGTGATGAATTTAGATTTGTGACAAGAGAGAAACCATCACTGATCTCCTTTGTTAAATATTCATTCTGAGCACGAGACCAAACTGTTACACAGACAGACACTGCCTTCAAAGCTCTGTAGGAATCCAAAAAAAGTCTCCAGGAGATCCCGTCTCAGAAGCAAAATGGGAAGCATGCTGGGGAAATTTATAAACTCCAAAACAATATAACTGCACATCTTAACTAACGCATTTTAAACTTCCTTTTTATCATGCGATGTTTAAGATGTTTCCCAGAAATCACTTTCTTCAAGCACTAACCATATTTTAGATTCTCTCATCAAAGAAAGTGAGCAGCAGGTCATCAAATCCTAAAGTGAGATATTCACCCTCCTTTGACATCCGGATCAGTCCATCTGTCTCCGCTTTGAAAGAGCCTAATATGCTTTTCTTTAAGTGTTCTCTGGTGTGTTCTCTGTGGGCCCATAGCCATTATCATTCCAACCTCTCCCCACTCTTTTTGTCATCCTGTGTTGGCACTTCCTGACATGTGTTATTTAAAAAGTGACACCAATGACTTGAAATCTAGACACATTTTCTTGAAACATAATTCCAAGTACTGCATTTGTCTCATGCCAACTCTTGTGGTTTTACAATCGCATTTTATTTTTAAAGGATTGCTCTGTCTTTTGTTGTTGGGTGAAAACCCACAGACAATACAGGAAGAAACTGCCTGAAGCCTTGATTCTATGATGACATCTGTTCAGGGATCTGCTGGGAGGACTAGATCTAAATTTACACAGGAAACAAACAGTAAAACCAACTATAAATAGGGTATTGTCATAGGCACATAAATAAAGAAACAAGGGGGAGGAAAAAAAAAAATCTTTCAGGGACACAATACATAAAAATTCAAACAGAGGCTAATTTTTATTTTCCTTGTATTCTTTTCTGAGTTTTCTTTTGTTTTTTAATCAGTACTCAAGATTCTCTTAAATGAGTCACGGTTTCTGGAAATTCCATTCATGAATGGCTCGGATATTTAAAACTCATCTGAAAATCTGATCCTCAAAACATGAGTTGATTTAGTTGAAAAGCCAGAATTCAAGATACCACCAACAAAATATCCCACCAGATAACCCAGACAAACATGTTAGTCTGAAAGAGTTTTCAACATGAAAGTCGTGACTTTTCCCTTCATGGAAATACTGCAATTTTCCAACACAATTATAAAGATCTCACCTGTCAGCTATGCTTCCTGGCTGGACTTCCTTGACAAAGATACCAACTTCTCCCAAGCTGTGATTTTTAAGGGCAACCACACTAAATCCAAGACCTCCAACAGAAGGCTTTTCAATCTTTATTGATTCTACTTGTCTCCCCTAATAAAACAGAAAAAATTGATTTACTAATTTTTAATGCAATAGAACGAGCTAGTTTAAAATTTATGAACACTGGGAGAATTATTCTCCTCCTAAGACTAAACAAAGGCAAAATACTGAATATGTTATTTCTATAAAAGCTTCTCCATTTATTATTTTTAATATAGCAGAGTATTGGATATGCAAGCACTCTGAGGTTCTGAAACCTCAGGGAATTTAAGAGCTGCTTTCACACTTCATTCACATTATGAGATGAATTCCAAACTGGATGAAAACTACGAACAAAGTGCTGTCTAGAGCAATATATTTGGGATTTCTGGAAATGCTGCACAGCTATACCAAATTACTTGTCTTCTGGCTCCCCTTGCTTTTAATGTTGATTTTTAGGTGTGCGTTCAAAAGATTACAGCTTTAAATAAAGAAATGAATTTCCTTCCCCTCCCTGCAAGTTCACGCAGAACTCCAAAAAAAGTTTGCTTTTGCGACTGCCTGCTTTTCAGTTCTAATCCAAGATTTCTGGGGTTGTTTACTGGGAAATATCACTTAGAGAATGCACTGCTATCACAGCTGTTTTATCCAAAATAATGCGCAGTCTTTACTGCTAAACCTTTTATCTGATGAGTTAATGACACACTAATGAGAAGAGTTATGCTCAAAATATTACAGCTACATTAAGGTAGTCAATTAGCAACAGTTACTTAATAGAGAAAGGCACGACTAACCAATTAAATTAATGGTTCAAAGTAACACAGAACAATACATTTGTGGTATAAATGCCAATCCCACACTGGTGGATGTCTGCACCTGTACAACTTCCATAAGCATCTGGTACATGCTACATCACATGTTAATGAAATCAGCATCTGTCTGGCAAAGTTAAGACACACTAAATGAAGAGTTAAATAAAATATTACATGCCAGTTCTTTTAATCATTTGCACTGTTCATATGTTAACAAGGTCGGTATATTTCGAATTTAAAATGTACTCAATAAAACGTCTCTCCATCAAAACAAGTTTCTGCAGAAAATGTCCCTTTGCAATTAAGTGTCACCAAATACCAGAAAAGTTTTCTGACAACTGGAATTTCTTTTCTACATTGGTGTGTTTGGTAGAAAGTAAGACCAAAAAATTGGCAAAGGAAAAAGAACAAACCACATCACCAAACCACTTCCAGTGCTGACATTGTCTTTCACAGGGAAAAGTTATCCTCAGCACTTCTACTCTCTTACTGCCTAGGAGGCACCACACTCCCAGATACACAAGAGAAGAGTGTGTTTGAAAATGTACTTCAAAAGCCTGCAAGAAAAAGTTTGAGAGCCTTACCTTTGCCATCTGTTGGATGATTGCGTTAAATTCATTAACTCCCAGGTTTGGAGTGAAGGTAGATGCTTTGGGTTCAGGTGAACTGCAAGGTGTATGCACACTCCCAGCAGCAACTGACTTGTCAGCAAACACTAGCAGCCCTCTCTTAGTAAAATCAAAATCTACTGAACGGTCAGGGGGCATATAATTAAGCTGTTGGAAATGAACAAAGATGTAGAAAAACTCTTAAAACCAAAATAGATTTCCACATATATCGTCTTGTGTGAAGACTGCCAAAGAAGCAAGCATACATATGTTCATGTAAGCCTATTCACACAAATACTCACCTGTATAAATTAGGCAATGTTAAGATACAAGCTATAACCAAGCTACCATACCAAGTTTAAACTGTTTTTCAGAACGAAAAGCTCCCTGAATGTTTCAGCTGTGTTTCTACTCCACTCATTTTCTCCATTTCTTTCATTCTGCTTCCCTGCCCGTGCCCATTATCCTCTTTTCACCCTGATACTCCAGAAACAACACATGCAAAAGCAACAACATTAAAGAAGCACTGTCGCAACTGTCAGGCAAACCTAGACAATTTTGGCACAAGAATCCAAATTTTTTAAGAGTCACTTAGTCACTCAGGAGCCAAAGGCCTGGTCTGTATTATCTCCTCCCCAGAGAGAGCCAAGGGTACAAACTAACTACCATTGAACATGTTATCATTGCTAGAACTTGCAGTTTAATGTCTCGTCCTAATAGGCAATGAAGAAATGCAGAAATATTCCCAGCGGGACACAGTAAACTGAAAAACCCCATCCTGAATGAAACTGCTCATGAGGGACACGCTTAAGAAGAATTTCAAGAAAAACAAAATTTCTAGATATGATAATTTGGAACATTCTGGATATAAAATCTATTATGCCACAGTCACAAAGCATGATCTTAGATATATTTGCATTTTCATACATTTTTAATAGCTTGCAGACATGCATCCAAACTTTGGAAGGAAGGAAGAGGAGCAGACACAGCACCTTCGTGAACATGGGAAGAAAGGAAAATCAATGGCACAACCACTACCATGCTACCCCAGCAGGAACACATGCAATACATTTGGCAATGACAGCAAGATGGCCTTGTTCCCCTGACCCCCACCTTCTGAATCTGCAGCTGGGCAGGTGCAGTAACCGCAGAGACAGGGATCACTGCTGATCAGGGTATGCCAAGTTAGTCTCTGATTTTAAATTTGCATGCCTGACTCTGCTAACTGCACGGTGAGACCTGTTGACGCAGATGTACCATTGATACCCATGTCCACAAGATCGAAGTGTCAGTTGGAGTTATAAACCAATCCACACAAGTTCCTTCCACTGCTGGAGCCACGTCATTTTAAAGCTAACTTGGGTACGCCTGAATCAGACCTCAGCAAATCTTCAGGGGTGGTTTTCTAGATTATATTTTGAAAAACAGGTTAACCATTCTTGTACAAGGCAGCAGGAACTAAGTGATGATGTCTTCTAAGGAGAAATGATGCTGCCAGTTAGCTGATAAACAGTATTTAGCTTCTGTGAAAAACAAAGGATCCCAGTTCCAACTGTGTTCAGAACTCAAAGTACTAGAGCTGATGCCTTTTGCAGATGCTTTTCTCAACTGATGCGGTTCTCGGCGCCTGCCTCTTCTGCATCCCTTTCAAAGCACGTTGCCCCATGACCTTTTTGTTGCGATACCACTTCTCACTTCAGTAGTGATGCTGTAGATACTAGCTTGACCAAAAAAACCCCAAAAGCCCAATATTCACTCACACCAAGTTACAGCTTATTAATGAGAGCGCCCTCATTAACACACGCCTACATACCCTGTTTTAAGTTCCAAGTTGACTGTAGTTATCACCACACTAACAATTGTAATTTTACACTCACTTGTTCCTTCAGTTGCTTGATGGATTGCTGGAGGGTCAGTATCTGGTTAAACAAAGGGCTCCTGAGTGTGTTACGCAAAACAGTCAGGTTTTCATTATGTTGGGAATCTCTCTTCTCACGCAGTTTTGCTTGCAGACGATCAAGGATCTGCAGCACCTGCTGTTTATCTACACCACAAAGTCATACATGTTAGAAACAGAGCTTCATTTCTCACTGCTTAACAAAAGTAATCACTTTCAGACTACATACCTGCAGCAGGATTTTCAGGCATGTTGAAGGGTATTTTTGGAATTACTCAGAATAACCTAGATGAGGTTTTAAAAAAAAAAAAAATGAATAATTTAAATATCCAAGTGGAATGCTAACAGATACACAGTCAATAAATGCAATAATAAAATACTAAGCTAACTATAACAAATTTAATAAAAAATAGTACTACCCCCTGTTGTTTACTCTAGGTATTCAACAAAGTTCTCAGTAAAGGTAGTTGCACAGCAGCCTCAGAACACCCAAAAATCTTTCCTTGTTCTGTGTGTTTTTCTTTTCACACATAGGAAAGAATATGAACAACTCTTTCCAATATGAGTAAAAATGCAGATTATTAAAAACAAACTTTGGCCAAGAAAACTGAGAGACAGTTATATTCAACCAAGTTATTTTGAATACAGACATTAAAATTGTAATCCTTTCAAATATACATACAGTTAAAATCTTCCTATTATTTAGAAGATACTTTCCTCTCGATTACTTTAACTATTTGTAGACCGTATTCTTATCATGATTGCTCTGCCCTGCCATATGGCAACATAGGTGAAACTTTACATCTCCCTATAAAACAACGAAGTTCCCTCAATTCATGAGACAGCATGGCATTATGGCCCAAAACTGGCGAAATCAATCCCTAGTCCAACACATTTCTAAGGGAGGTTAGTTCTACTCGCAGCCCTGGTGTGAAAGAACAGGTGAAAGAAGCTCATTGCCTTCTCCTACGTGAGCTTGCCTTTCTCTTTTCTATGTACATGACAAGCTTTGAAGGAACAGAATACCCTTTATCACACTCCTCTACAGTGCCAAATAGAACAGGTCTCCAACTGGGGCTGAGGCCTAGATGGCAGTATAAAAACAACAGACTTGCAATTAGCAGCGATGATAAATTTGTACCCTTACTTGCATGTTATTACGTTGATGTGGAGCCTGTCATTCTGAAATCTATCAAGGCAGTTACACCAAAACATACACGAGAAACAAGATTTCTTCACTTAGTACAAGCTCCTCTGAAAGAAGTCAGCCATTTAATAGCACAATTTACATAACTGTAATGCTACCCAGTATATAACTGTGTAATTTCAGAATAATATATCTGGAATTATTTTGGAATGAAAATAGCCATCTATAAAAAAAACCTTCTGTATTTACTTTTTACATCTTGCAATTCGAGAGTAGAAAGGGTCATATGGATCTGAATGCAATACCAGGGCAAGCACATCCCAGGGGCTCTGTCCCAGCAGGACCTCTGATCCTTTCAGCTCTGCCTCTGACACTGTCTGTGCTCACACTGAAAACATCTTGAGTTCTGGGAGGACACTGTTATATTTAATGAAATATTAAGTATGCCAGTGAATAGCTTATCTTCTGAAGAGTGAGATTAAACTGGATTTACCTAATGAAAAACAAAAAAAAAGTGGAGGTGTGTCACAAACCACAATTTCAGATTTATGTACCCTTTACCATATCTGAGCAGCTTTGGCTCCTGGAGGAATTCCTGCAGAACTCGGTGGGTTTGCATGGTTTCCACCCACAGCCAAGCAAAATGAGTCGCTTTGCAAGACTATTAACAGATTTAGGAGGTCATTTTAAACCAAACTCATAGCAAGAGTTGAAGCAGCAAACCCATACAACCTCTGAAAGATTTTCAGGAATGCATCTGAACTTTTCTAAGTGCAGCAGCTTTATTTTCTTTTCCATTTGAAATAAAACACTTCTAAGAGCACAGCAGCCTTTGATTCTGTGCTGAGATCTGATTCTGAAGAACAGATGAAAATACCATTTCCTTATACATTCCTGAGTCTTCATCTAAACCAAAAAGACAAAACCTCCTTGACCAAAAGTATTGCATGAATCTTAACAAAACAGGACAAAGAATATGGAAATTTTCTCTTTCTTCCCAATTTAACTTCCCTCCATTCGTTTCCCTCCTCTATTTTTCTACCTCACATCAGCAGTTAAAAGAGAAAAAAACCCGACCCTAAAGCAAGCAAACCAACATCAGAAAAGGCTGCAAAATAACTCCTATGAGGAAAAGTGGCTTGAAACACCTTTAAACCAGCGGTAGGGTGAAGAAAAGATTAAACCCAGAAAAGAAACTCAGCATGGCAGGAAATAATGCCGACTTGACAGCACCATGCCCATCTAATAGCCGAAGCCAGGAGGCTGGTCCAGCTCTCCAGCCCACTTTCATGCATTTTGTTCTTCCCTTTCCATCTGTGCTTGCACTCATTCATCTGATCCCATAGTAAGCTGGAACAGGGAGCTAAACAGGCAGAAAAAACCTTCACATTTTGGTAGGGTGAGGTTTTTGCCCAGTTAGCTCTCAACTGCCAGTACTGGCAGGCAGGAGGGGGGCGAGAAGTGCCAGGGAAGCGGGACCACACCTTGCAGCAGGCAGCAGCTAGCGGTTGCAGCAGCTCAGCTGCACTGGCAAACTTCACCATGAGAAATAGCCTGCGTCATTCAAAAACAGCCTCAAAGTGCCGCGCTGACAGTCTCCAAGATTAATCTTTTTTCCATTACAGCGGGTGTAACAATAGCAATTATGACGATGGGTACAGATCCAAGACAGAAAAATTTAAGAAGAAAAGTATAGGTAAGAGAACCAGGATCCATCTAGGCAGAAATCCCCTGGAGAAGGAGGTGCAAAAAGGGGGGTGAGATTAAAGAAAGTTTCAGCTTCCTGCTCGAGCCGCTCCAAAGCGTTGCTAAGAGCCATTGCAGACCACTCTGTGCCCCTGTATGCCAAAGTGGATCTCAGGTACAGTTCGTATAGCAGTTCAAGTTCACACAGCACTTTGGGATTCCTCGTGATCAAAGCTGGCCTCTGGCCAGCTTGCAATAGTTTTTAATGATTTTTTTGTGCAATATATTAAAACCACCCTCAGTATTTCTTTGTTCTCCTTTCTTGCATAAAAAGAGAATGGGCGTAAAAAAAAAAAAAAAAGGGGGTTATATTTTAAAGTAAACAGCTCCTTCTGGTGTGAGGGGATCCCTGAAAATATAAACCAATTTAAAGTTTTCAAGTAATGTATAATTGAGGACATGTCTCTAAGACTGGCTTTTGGACACCAGAGAAACACACGACTCCATGTACTATTGAACTATTGAAGTCCAAACAGCTTATCATTAAACAATTTCCAAACACTGATGCTAAGTCCAAGCAAGGTGTCAACAGGAAGTTGCTAAATTAGGAGATCCACTCCTAGACGATAATTTTGAAGTGATACAAAACACTATGGTTTGTCTTG
This sequence comes from Charadrius vociferus, assembly GCF_000708025.1. Taxonomy (NCBI): domain Eukaryota; kingdom Metazoa; phylum Chordata; class Aves; order Charadriiformes; family Charadriidae; genus Charadrius; species Charadrius vociferus. The sequence continues at coordinate 3,828,829 of NW_009648149.1, forward strand.
TTAAAATCAGTTCACCCACTCCTTATTCAACTTCCTTAGCTCCATTCTCCAATTTCTACAGCCACTGATTTATCTTATTGCTCGACAAAACTGCAAACCTCAGTTCAAAAATTTATGTCACAACTCCCAATATAATTGTAAAATCATTAAGAAAATAATGAATTTCAGAAAATTTACTGTTTTCTAACACCAGAAAAAAGCCCACGCTCCAGCACAGCGTGCATCTGGGTTTTTACTGTCTTCACTTTTGAGAGCTGAAATCAACTCATCATAGGGAGCGGGAAAGTTTCATAAGGTTTTGTATGAAATCCTAAGACTTGGATCTTCTTCAAAAGCAGACTAAGAAAAAAGGAATTCCCCCATGCTGATGCCAGCAGAGGTCATCAGAAGAGCTGAAAGGTTTAAGTCTTCCATTGCCATCACCCCCCTGCCAGACGCCTGCCACTTGCACGGAGACACAGGGTGCTCAACCCCGGCACATCCCAGAGCCAGAGGGGAACGCGACAGCCCTGGCAGTGGCCTTGACAAACACCTGCCCTCCACAAAGGGCTGCTGAAAGACAGAAATAAGGGGTTTCCTGCTGGGGTCTGGAGGAGGACATGGTTTAGCCAGCAGAGATTCTTCTGCCCATTTCTCCATCCCCACCTAACAACTACAACTGCTTCTGCCCTACATCCTTCAGCTTGGCCTCCAACAACCTGTGTCCTTCCAGGAGACATGTCTGCAGGGAAGTCCTGCCTCATGGGAGGCTCTCCCCGCTCAGCGTGGCTGTAACCTTTTGGGACATTAAACGCCGTAAGTCCTTAATGCACAAGCGCTAACTGCTGCTATTTTTCAAAGGCTTCTAACATGGCCAATCCGAGCAGCCTGCCACGGGAACAGCCAAGGGTACATTCCCAATCCAAAGTCACCTTTCTGCACTAATGCAGTCGTAATTTTTCCTGGCCCTGTTATCAGGAGTGACTGATATGATGTACTTCATCTTCCTCATCAGAGAGATCTCCGACTTGGAAAATTACAGCCCAAACAGTTTAAAAATTTGATAAAGGCAAAAGAAAGGAAAAACAGCATTTGTTTGTGTGATCTTAATCCTAAATTGTCCTAACACAGCATCACCTGTAACTTCAGATATTTAAAATTGTATCATTTACACGCCATCAAGCAACTAGGAACTGTGAAAAAACACTATTCTAACACATATTTTGCTGTCCTAATGTTATGCTCAGTTTTCCATCCTGGTAACATAGAGAATTCAGTTCAACCAAACTCAGCATGCACACACCTTTCAGATGAAACCACCAAAACCTGCTGTAATGCTGCAGGATTTATAAAAAGTGTTATAGAGCACGTGCTGACTGCTCCAGGCACTTGAAAGGAGGAAACAACTAAACAGTGCTCTGAGGACCGAAACAAATACACCACACGTCTCCAGGGTAAAGCAGGTCAAAAATAAATATTGTTAAATACAAAAAAACCGACTCCGTGGGCAAACTGAGTGTGTCCTGTTGTTACATACGATTAGTGACCACGACACGAGGAAAGGAAAACAAAAAATAACTCTGCATCTGTGATTACCAGTCTTGATGCAGATCAAGAAGGGCATTACTCACTCTCAAGGCACGCTAACTTTTAACAAGCAGAACCTGAATTCCTGTGGACTTCAGCCTTGAGGGAAGTGCCGGTGTGGGTTCTCTGATGTCTAATAGAAGGGTGAGCTCATGCCGAAGCCATTCTCTGTGGAGCAGTAACATGGTCTTAGAAATCTATTCCCACAAAACTTGAGGAAAACTTGTTTCCAGGATCTAAATATTGTCGTATTCTACTGAAATGAGCCAATAAATCCTTGAATTACTATGATGACAATGTACATGATTAACAAATCACTTCATGGGGAAGGAGAGTCGTTAGACCTGGAGCCGTGCTGAATTTCTAAGCTTCAAAATTTTACAAGGAATGCAAAAGAACTGTTTTCCTATTAATCAACCCTTAAAAAAAAAAAAAAAAAAAAAGACCTGCTTCATTAGGAACCTCTGAATTGACAGGCACTGACAGAAAGGGTTGCAAAGGGTGTGTTCCTTCCCTAGCGCCTCCTCTCCTCCTCAGGACAGCCTAGCCAAGCCATGGACACTTTGCACAACAACATGACGCTCAAGAGGACTCCTCCTCAAGAGGACCCCGTAGCGCCTTCGCCTGCCATCAGGAGCAA
>NW_009648149.1:3831583-3834293 GCF_000708025.1 Charadrius vociferus
AGAGCCGCCTCCCGGGGGACGGGCGGGCCCTGTAGACCGCGTCCGGGGAGGCACGTAGCGCCGGGCCGGGGCCGGTGGGAGAAACACCGCTGGAGGTAAACCACCCCCTTGCCGGATGGAGGGAGGTCCGCACCTCCCGGCTGAGGGGTGCATGAGCGGCAGGGGCGAGCCCTCGGGTGTTGTGGAGGAAAAGCGCAGGAGCGAGCTGGAGACGTCTGGATGAAGGGCACGGGGGAGTACCGGAGCAGTGTGCTGCTGGCGAAGGCCCCGGGGCTGAAGCGTGTGGATGGCGCATTCAGGTCTGGCCACAGGGACTAGTGGTAGCTGCTCTGTGAAATGCAGAGCTCAAAAGCCAAGTCGATTTTCAGGTGATCCTGACCTGCCCGTGTGTTTATAAATCACAGGGCCTCAAAGACGTACATATCAACGTGGCCACCAAACTCCCCGGTGCGGGCAAAAAGTAGGCGTCAACTTCATAGAAAAGCTTTATTTGGACTCATTTGCAGTAAATCGCAATCCAAACGTGAATTGAGAACTGTTTTGAACTCAAATTCCCACGGAGGCCTCAGCAGCGCAGCCCCCACCGCTTCCAGGGAAGGAAACGGCACGAGCTGTCGGAGGATGGGGACTCGGACGGAGTTGAGGGATTGTATCACTTTCCCCACAGAACCAGCGATGGACAACGGCCTCTCCTGGTGCTCACCGCAGCCCGATGGCACTGTGGAACACACCTGTGGCTTCTGAGGGCCACGGCACCTTGCCTGGGGTGGCTCGTGTGTGGGAGCTGTGGCTACAGTCCCTGCAGAGGCAGCTGAAGAGGAGGGGGTAAAAGCCAAGTTTTCCTACTGCTAGTTGCAAAATAGCAAGCGGGCACCATTTTCGTTGAAGTTAAGGCTGAGGGACTTGGGTCTTTTCAGCCTAGAAAATAGGAGACTGGGGGGGGGGGGTCTTATCAATACTTACAAATACTTAAAGGAGGGTGCCAGGGGGATGGGAACAGCCTTTTTTCAGTGGTGCCCAGTGACAGGACAAGAGGGAACGGGCACAAACTTCAACATAGGAAGTTCATTCTAAACATGGAGGAGGAACTTCTTTCCTGTGAGGGGGGCAGAGCAGTGGCACAGGCTGCCCAGAGAGGTGGGGGAGTCTCCCCCTCTGGAGCCATTCCAAACCCGCCTGGACGCCGTCCTGTGCCGCTGCTGGAGGTGCCCCTGCTCTGGCAGGGGGTGGCACTGGGGGAGCTCCAGAGGGCCCTTCCAACCCCCATCAGTCTGGGATTCTGGGATTAACTGTGGGAACTGCAGCTGCTTTCTACCTCTGAAACCTGTCTGGTAGTCTGCCTTCAGATTTTTATTCTGCTACGCTGTTTCACTGGCTCATGTGCAGCAGATCTTGCACAGCCCTGCTAGTTGTGTAGGATAAAGGCTAGAAAAGGTTTAGAAATTAATTCTAACTTAAAGCTTTGGATTGATTTCCCCTCATTCTAGTACCCGTTTTGTTTTACTAAGCAATAGCAGTTGCACTAGGGCATGCAACACAGAATCCTTTTGGGTGGAAGAGCGCTTTAGGATCATCGAGTTCAACCATTAACCTGGCACTGCTGAGTTACCGCTAAACCACGTCCCTCAGCACCACATCCCTCAGCACCACATCTACATGTCTCTTAAATACCTCCAGGGATGGCGACTCAGCATGCTGAGAATGTCCCGTTCCATCCTCCTTTTTTAAACATTCAGATTCCAAATGCCTAACTTCCTCGTCCTCACCCTCCATTCTCATTAACGTAGCGCGCTCCTGAGAGGTGACAATTCTCTTGATGAACAGCGAGCGGTGTATTTATCCACCCGAGAGACGCTCCGCAGTCAAGAGCGCCGGGCAGGTCTCCCGTCAGCACACCTCAGCCTTGGTCTGGGGGGGGCCAAGTTCATGTTGGGGCGCGCTCCGGCCCCGGCTTTCCTCTTCCAGCTGCTGAAAGGAGTTAATCAATTTTCATTTGCGTACTTTGCCTGCCAAACTCTAAGCTGATGATTTAGTTTACACCCATCTCGCCCCCCCCGCCCCTCCCAAAAAAGCTGTTTGATGGCAATATTTCACGTCGCTGGCTGAGCTCTTTGTCAGCCTTCCACGCATTTTACATGGCTGTGTTTGCCGATTCTTTGGATATCTGCGACTGCGACAAACCTTGCGTTGGTACTGGCAGGCTCATCTGTAAGTTACCACTCATTCACCAAAATAATGACCCAATAAACCCAACTTCCAGAAGGGCTGAGTAATGACAACGTTCGCTGACCCCTTCACAACCAAACCCTAGAAAAACATGAAATAACCTTCAAGGAGGGTGAGAAAATGGAAAAGTTGGTAATCGCCACAGAATACCTCACAAAGAGCAAATGCTGATGAGGATGAAAGCTTGCTTGCTCCAGGCATTTAGTATTCATTTAAAAAATAAAACGAAAAGCATTTTTAACAGTACACTGCCCGAGGGCCAAAACTGAGGCAAAGCGCCTCATGGCCGACATGTTAAGTAAGGGCAAGCGGGCGCTGTCCTGCCAGGTCCCCGTGGAGGGCGCGGCCATCTTTGCTCAGGGCATGAGCCCGCCGGACCCCCCGCCGGCGCTGTACCGGCGCCATCTTGAGTAGGGGCACACTCTGCCCTCAGCGCTGACCATTAGCTGCCTCAGGAGCCATCTTTGCTGAGGTCAACCCCCCC
>NW_009648149.1:3834688-3867337 GCF_000708025.1 Charadrius vociferus
GCCTGACAGGGAGGGGGAACCCCTCGGGTGTCAGAGGAGGCCTCAGGGAAGGAGCCCCTCGCAGGTCTCGGCTGGAAGGAGCAGGAGAGCGCACATATGCAGCGGCGTAGGTTTATTTTTGGGGGGTGGTACAGCGTGTGCCTGTGTGGAGGTTTGGGGTGTCTTTGATTTTCCAAAGAGAAAATCCCCTTGGATGAGTCCCCCCCCACCCCTCCGCCTTCTCATTTTTTTTTTTTGCAGGGCACTCGAGGGAGATGCGGTGGCTTTGCAAAGCGTTGAGCCTTGCTCCCCAGTCGGAAGGAGCAGGGCGCAGGTGTTGCAGACTCTAGCTGCGAGGCTCCTCCTGGCTCTCCAAAGGCGCGTCAGGCCTTCCCCAGAAAATGCTTGTTGATGGTAGCTGACAGATATTGATGTAGCTGCAGATCAAAAGTGTCAGGAAGGCAAATCTTGGAAAAGCTAACTTCATCTCCTGCTTTACTTGGCCATGGGAGTTCAGACCTCTGGAAATAAGTTCCTACATGGTTTTTTTTTTCTAGTCCAAATTCTTGGCATTTCAGATGCTTGTTTTTAGGTGTTCCTTGAATTGTGTATGTTACTGTAGATTTAAGCTTCTCAACCAAATGTCTCGATTTAAAGGTACTCTGATATTGAAATAAGGGAAGAAGACTAGATTAGGCGTGCTACCTTGTTGCCTTCAAATACAGAGGCTGTAACTGATAAATACTGTAGTTCCTTTAGGTAGCGCTGACTGCAGCACTAATTAAACATAGAGCTTATGCAATATGTTGGTGTATTAAATTGGATTAGCAGATTTGCGCTATGGTAATGTGCTGTTTCTGTTTTGGGGGATGGGCAGGAAGCAAAACTAACATCAAGGTGCACCTTAAATCCTCAGGGTTTAAAGAGGGTGGAATAGATTACTGTTAAACCTGTTGTAGTGTTTCATATGAAAAATGTTTTCCTCAATTACCTGAACATATATGTGCGATGAGCCTAAAATAGACAATAGTACACAAGAACCAATGAATTGTACAAATCACACAGCATATGGTAAGGATTTCTAACTTGTAACATATATTGACAGTAGCTACACTTTCCAAGGAAGCGTTTGATTTATGCATTTGTGTATCTGCTGGATGAGCTTTACAAAATATGGGATTAGTAATATCATTAGTATGAAAGCCTAAAACATTTGTGTGGATTGGATGCTTTACTAAAAATGAATAAATACATTGTCTCTGATTGGTACGTTCATAAGTGAGGGTTCTGGTAAATCTCTTCAATATATGTTATATCCTCTAGGCTCTGTCCTGCACTACTGTGATTAAAACCAACCGTTCCTGTCATACTGATTTTGCATATACTTATTAGAAGAATTGACACGTGACACAACAGCCTTCAAAATCTTCTGGTTTTAAATTTTTTTTTTAAGGAAACATGGTGCCTTCCATCATCAGGAGTTTTTGGTACCATGAGGCTCTGTTTTGAAAACATATTTATTTTGATGTTAAGTTCTGATGTACTTTGGAGTACAACAGAAAAATGCTTAAATTGATCACTTGGTTTACTGCATATGTTTAGCTTTTCTGATGTTCGCAGGCATTGAAATAAATAGTCTCTGTGTTGGCTAATAGCACAACAGTTTTGCTTTACATGCACTCATGTTTAAAATACACATGTATGCTTGTCTTTTGTATTTTGTTTTCCGTAAATGCTGAATAATTTTCTTCACCGGGATGCTTAGGGATAGTAAAGGTTTTCCAAATACTTCAGATACTGGATGAAAGTACTGTCCTAAATGGATCCTTTTTTAAGTTTTTCGGTCCTTTACATCATCTTTGACATCATGTTCCTTATTATAAACATCCAGTCAGTGAGCAGAAAGAATATTCTGTAAGTTGAGATTGATCACAACTCAAATTGTTAGTTGTCTAGCAACCATATGTTTGTATTTAATACACTATACATTTGAACAGGAAATAAGGTTCTGAGTGGTGAAAGTTGCTAAATTAATTAACATTGTTTTCTGTGTCTATATAGACTATTTTACACACATAGCAGTTTTTAGATTGGCCCCACTGCATTTGAGTAGCTTCCTGTTTCAGTATTATCTAAGTAATAAAAAATTAATCTTCTGGATCATACTTGAGGCATTTCCATTTCGGAACATCTCTCTAAGATCCATCACCCAAACAAATAGGGCTTTAATTCAAAGCATCCAAGTAGTCTCATTGACTAGTGGATTTCAAGTCTTCCTAGCATGACATCGACAGAAAAACTGTGGCCTTTCCTATACCAATATATTTAAATTCCTGTGGGTTTATTCTAAATAAAAGAACACACTGCTTTCTTTGTTTTTGGTTTTTGGTTTTTTTTTAAATAAGAAACAATGTGGTTTTTTGTAATTGTCTTTGATTAGACACATTGATGAGTAACATCCATGTTGGACTTTAAAGCAGATAAGTCCAGACATAGCTCATATTTTTTGGCTGTTACTGATACTGATGGCCTGAAGTTAATTTATTTTTTGGTCCCTATGCATTATGGATAGATATTAAAAAAAATAATAATAATCCAAATCCTAGTCTTCTTGCCTGCACGTGTTATTGGAAAATCTGTTGAACCTGTCTTGCTGTTTTGTTGTAACCAATCAACAGGACTCAAATACTGAAAACTGATAGAAAGTGGGTAAAGGACTAGACTTTTTCTCTTTAAAATGACAGACTTCAGCATTGGAGAGGGACTAATATTCTGGTAATACGTTGCAGACTTTTAGCAGATGTTACTTTCTGCTGTGATTTCCACTTTGTTTCTCTTAAGAGTCAAGCCTTAGCTTAGAATAATAGAATAATTTGGGTTGAAAGAGACCTCAGGAAGTCACATAGTCCAACCTCTGCTCAAAGCAGCGTTGGTACTGACTTCAGACCAGGTTGCTCAGGGCTTTGTGCAGTCAGATCTTGAAAACCTCCAAGGATGGTGATGGTACCACATCTCTGGGCAGCTTGTTCCAATATTTGACTGTTCTCATGATGAACAGTTTTCTGTATGTCAGGTTCAGATTTCCCATTAACTCATGACTGAACCAAAATGGAAATTACAAGAGAATTAGGGCAGCAATTAGATTTGTATATTTTGTTTAATATGTATCATACAAAAAAAAAAGTCAGTCATAGGACTGGCTTAAAAAATATATATTTTTTAAAAAAAGTAGTATGGCTGTGTGTACTGGTGCTGTGTATCAAGGCTGTTGCACAGTATAACTTCATTTGTATGTTTCACTTGTGTCTTGTCAGAAAAATGCTACAGTACCCAATCGGTTACTGCTTAATTTCAAATAATTTTTTTGTCCTCAGTTCAATGTCTGCCAGCACCAAATATTACTTGCAAAGATCACCTTGGCGTAGAAAAAGTCTTTACGGGACATGAAGTTGGATTTTACAAGCCTATTGCATGTCGCAATGTGTAAGTACACATTTGGTTTTTGTTATAATTCATCTTTGTTTTCACACTGAACTTTTTCTAAAATAGTGTGATGTGTTGCCAGAAGGAAAAAGAGAAGTAAGGCTGCCCAGCGCTTAATCCTCTAATAAGCACTATAAGTAGTATAATGATACAACATGCATGTTAATAAGTAATTCTGTCTCAGCCATGGACACATATTTCTTTGTTTACTTATGTTTGTGTCTTTGCTTTACCTTATGCTTTAGTTAGTACTTTACCCTGGCAAAAATTTACCCCAAATACTAAGGCTACGTTTCACATATGCTTAAAATCCGCACATCTGCTGAAAGGATCTGTCTGGGGATGCCTCTCCATCCATTTCCCTGACATACCCTGCTGTATACTGAATCAGGGAACTGATCTGGGTTTGAACTAATTTGGACCAGTTCCCCAATTTGAGTCACAGTACAGTCGCTTCAAGTGCTTGTGCCAGCACAAGGATGAGGGCAGCTCAAGGATAAGAGAGAGGGGAGAAAGGAGGGCTGGACTGGTTCGTGCCAGTTTAAAGTGTGCCTGTAGCTGCAGCTTAAGTTGTAGTATGCATGAATACTGCGGGAGTCTGAGTCTCTTTCCAGTTCCTCAAAAAATCTCTTTTAGAGGAACTGTTCTCTATTTTTAAACAACCTTTGTATTTAATCAAGTCCTCTGTGTCTTTCAAGAGCCTGTTTCTGAAACGTGAAAATGATGGACCTAGTTTTTCTAAAGCACATTGTGAGCAATGGAGAGCTCTGGATACCCATAAATGTTCCAACTGGCCAATGCTAATGATCAGTGAACACCTGTCAGTACCATTTGTTTCTCCTTTTTGTGAGATTCACGCAGGAGCCTTTTTCTTTTGTTCTACTGAAATCTTTGGAAATTAAAACTCCACTAATATTCGCTGGGTATTCCTTATCACACTAGTGGGCAAATAACTCTGATGAGATACTTACTGCTCAATAATTTGCCTAACTCAGAAGTACAGCTCTGCCTCTTAGTTTCATAAATATTTTCTCTGTATTTAGTCTTCTCAACAGTCAAAGCTCAGCAAATTGAAGAAAACATATTATTACGTCTAATCAAATTTAAATGCTAGCAAACTAGACTTCAGTCACATTTTTGTCGAGAAACAATTGCGTTTCAGTCCCATCTGTGATGGGGACTGAGAATATGATGAGCTATATTAGTTTAATAAAATTGCTTCCTCTTTGGAGTAGACAGCAATTCTTAGGTTTGGAGTTTTTTGTATATATATTTTTTTGGTTTAATGTATTTTTTGGAAACATTTTTAAATGTAGTTTTTCTTTACGTTTATGAATTAAACCAACCCAAATCTATGTAGGCAGAACAAAGTCTTTCTTCTTATGATGTCTATCGCTTGATTGTGACTATTATTTATGGTGAAATAATCAATGGTTATACTACCAAAAGAACTTGGTGTGGCTTTGCCAGTCCCATGACTGTTAATATGGCAGAAGGGGAAGAGGACCCTTTGTGGGCTTGCTGAAAACTCCAGTAAAATACAACTGTGAATATAGAAAGAGTTAAGCAAGCATGCCCTTGATAAAGCCCCAGAGCTGGTTAAAAATGGCAGCAAGGTTAACGTTACCATCCTTCGTATGTACACTTGTTTAAAAAGCAGTCTAATAACGAATGATTTTATGAGCCTTTATAAGGCATTTTGAATGTTGCCTAAGTGCTAGAAATATTATTTTAAGCCGGAATCTCCAGCCTGATATTACAACAACAGACCTGCCCTTTCTACTGCTTTTTGGAGATTTTCCAGCATCTTATCTGAGTTTTGATGGAATCTGTAACTGTCTTTTGGCAGAAATAAGTGCACATCATTTAACCAGAAAATTGGTTTGAGGAGGCATCTTGCCATAGCAGCATTGTCCTAGCATGGGGAGAGCAGGTTAATCTCTATCCCTAGCTTTTGGAAGGAGCAAATCAGCAGGTTGTCCTTAGCCAAAACTATAATTTAACAACTGTCCAGATAACAGTTCTGGGACCAGTTATTTTAGAGCAAGACCAGGAGATGTATGTTTCTATAAGTGGATGCGTTCAAGTTGCTCCTAGCATTGATTCAAGGAAAAGCTTGTAAGTGCTAATAAGGTTGCTGCAGGGAGGAAGTACTGGGAGTCAGGATTGCTTTGGTTTGGTTTTAATTTGATGTTTTGGAGGTAGATTTTTTTGCCAAATTCTAGAATTCACCAAACTGGCACTCTGTCATATATTTTGGTTAATATGTGCAGGCCCTGATTCTGTTGACTTGAAATGTTGGTTGCTCAAGTATTGCTGTTCCAGGCAAGGAGTCCATCAAATGGTGATCCGTGAAATTCATGAAGTTCAGCGTGGACAGGTCTTTGAGCAGTACTAAGAGACCCTAAAAAAGCACAGAAACCATTGTGACCTACAGCAGTACCCACGTATTATCAACTGGTGTGGGAGGGCTGGAAGGAAATGTTCTTAACGTGGCAGCTGGAAGAAGCGTATGCAGAAAAAAATAAAGATTGCATGAGGCTGAGAAGCAAGAAAAATTCAGAAGAGCAACTGGAAGAAATTGCATCTTTTACCCAATTGTAGAAATTCCTTTAGGTGTCCAGGATGTGTTATTTTCCTACTTGTTGGTTTAGTCTTCAGTGCATATATTTATCTATAAGAGTGAGTAAAGTGAAGGAATACGAGAGTGGATGCAGCCTTGTTACAGTATTAGCATACTTCCACTTCATGCTGGGTTTCTTCTGCCCATCAGTTTGATGTTGGCTGGGTTGCAGACTGTTCTGCTTGTAAAAGCATCTCAGTGCATAGGCAAGTGCTCAGTTTATTATTGGTTTTGATCAGGAGCATCTCAAATTAAACTGTGTTCCCACCTTTTATGTAAGAGCTCTTTTTATGCTTTAGTGTCCTTGGAGGGTTGTTGACACTTTGTAGTTGATAAACAATTTCTGACAGTTTACCTCAACTTTTAAATAAAACCATTAGTGTTCTTTACAGTAGAAACAAGATGGTTCTAAAGATGCTAATTTATGTTACGTTAGGTTCCAGGAACACTGAGTATGTTCTGTGTTGCTAATAAGTGCTAAGTAACAAATACTGAGGTAAGAGTCATGATTTAATCACTTAATGTTGCCATTAAGTTTTAAAGTCAGTAAATCTAGATAATAAGCAAAAAAAGGTAGATCTTTATTTGGCATTGAAAGTGCTTAATAAATGTGCTTGGACCTTTCTTAGCTACTGTCTTTGTGAAACTCTGTTTTATTCAACTGTAAACCAAGAGTTTAATTTGGGCTTATTAAGTAATTGCTGGCACATAGCTGTGCACATATCAAAACAGTGAATTATTGAATATTTTTAAAGTTCTAATTACATTTGGGTTTGCGTTTCTTTTCAGAAGCTAACTGTTTGCCAATGCAGCAAAGAGTGCAGCAAGTTCTAGCATTGATAGCTATATGTTTCTAGCTCGCTTATCAGTGTAAAGTTCACATAGAATCACAGAATGGTTTAGGTTGGAAGGGACCTTGAAGATCATCCAGTGCCACCCCCTGCCCTGGGCAGGGACACCTCCCCCCAGCCCAGGTTGCTCCAAGCCCCGTCCAACCTGGCCTTGAACACCTCCAGGGATGGGGCAGCCACAGCTTCTCGGGGCAACCTGTGCCAGGGGCTCACCACCCTCACAGTCAATAATTTCTTCCTAATATTTAATCTATATCTACCTTCTTCTGGCTTGAAGCCATTGAGCAATGACTAAAAGTTACAGATGGTTAGGTGGCCACATCACTCTAGCTGTTGGCACGAACAGTGCCAATTAGTATAAATCTCAAAAAGCCTTGTATCTGTGTATTTTGTATGGGCAATCATGGGATGCTTAACTTTAGGGTATTTCTCTATGTACTCTCAACAGTTCTTTTCATTTGTGAGTTTGTGCCCTTAGAGTGTAGTAAATGGATACAGGAATTACCCTTTTTGTTGAATCCTTCCTGCAGCTTCTTCAACCAGTGGCCATGGTTCATTTCTCTTCCAGATCTCATTGCAATTACTGTCTCCATTGACATCTCACCTGTCTATCCTGTTCCTCTTGATTTGGCTGCGTGTGAGACTAATGCCTACAGACAGTATGCATACACCTCCCTTCTACAGTTGTCTCAGTAGGGCTGAACTGTTAGGAAGTGCTCTGTAAAACTGGGAATGTATCAGCAGCTGAATTGTGTCTTTCTTGACGAGAAATCATGATTTAGTTTCAGAATAATCTGTATTCTGCATGAGTATACTTGAGTTGCAACAGCTGAGGTTGCTTCAGGGAGGATGCCTACCCAATTTGAAAGCTTAACATTATGAATTCTGTGTCCGTTAATTGAAAATAAATAACAAAGTCTGTTTGTTTTTTTTAAACTGAAGCAGCAGGCACATGAGTCACTACTTTAATTTTAAAAAGTATGAGTGAATATATTTTGCAGTCATTGTCAACATTACATGTTTCTTTTGACAGAAATGGATACTCCTACAAAGTGGCGGTGGCTCTGTCCTTATTTCTTGGATGGCTGGGAGCAGATAGATTTTATCTAGGCTATCCTGCATTAGGTAAGTTTATTTCCTTTTTTTTTTTACCTTTGAAGTAAAGCTTATTGTTATGACTGAGTTGTATGTGTATACTTATGTTTTGAGTAATGAAGGCTGATGGTCCTAGTTTTAATATTTACAATTGGAATCCTTACCTTCCTGCATTATCCTCAGCCTGCTGTTCTGTTGGAGCGGTGACAAATGGATATATAGTTGTCGAACAGATAAAGTCCTAATAAGCAAACATGATTATTGCTGTTCATAGTGTTGCTTTACATTTGCTTTGCATTAATGTTTACCACAGCATTCTTTGTGAGGCACTGAAACAGAAGTGGTTTTGACTGATGTGCCAGCTACTTAAATGATGCTTGATTTTTTTTTATCAGGAAAATAGTGGACAAACTTTACAATAAACCTAGTGTTTTGGGCTTTGGAATTTGTTGTGACAAATGCATACCTTCAAGATAGCTTGTAATATTAATAACAGTTCTGCAGAAGCTGTGACCTTTAATAAGACCTACCTATAGTTAGTGGTTTTAGGACCCAATTCCCAGGGTGATGGTGCCACTGGCTTTTAAATAAGGGAAATACCTTAGTGTGTTAGAACTGTTTTCACTGGCCAGGATTTTCTTTGTTTCTCAGCTAGGCAAATGGAGTAAATGTAAGTCTAGATAGCATGGAGCAATGAATTGGAAAAAGCTATATATGTTACTGTAACTTCAGCTAAGAGTTCTGAGTTTCTGCCCATTAAATGCAAACCCTTGTTTTTTTAATAACATTGTCTGTTCTTCTCGATAATATTGTGTTATTATCTGTGTCTTTTTTCCCTGAGATTCTGTAATTAGCACTTACTTTGTCCATCTGTTTCACAAAAAGATATATTTTTGGAAGGGATCAATAAGGTGCACCTTTTTGTTACATCATTGGATTTGGTATAATAATCTGCGGTAATTATTTCATAATATATTATAGTAATGTAGATGTATAAATCCTCTGGTTTTATATAGTTCTTTACGGCCAATGCTTGTTAACCCTACTGGACTATACTGTAGCCAGTAACCATAGTTAAAAGACTTAAAATTAAACTTTTCCAAAGTCAAATTTTCAAGTTTAGAAAGGCAGAAAAGACAAAAGCAAATAAGTAAGAGTAGAAAAGGAAAAAAATATATCCATAAATGCGATTCATTGACAGTGGTTGATTTCGGGGGGTTTTTTAGGTCATCCATGCCTAGGCAAAAAATGGTTAAGAAAGGTAATAGCATTGAAGTATTTTATACAAGCGTAATGAAGACTGTGGATGTTCTTTGGTTTATTTTTTTTCTTTTCTTTTGCTTAAAAGAGAGCATAAATACAAACAAGCTATTGAATATGAAGAAATCAGGAAGGCAACCTCTTCCTCTCCCACACACTGTGAACTAAACCATAAGTTATTACTACGTAAGAGCACTATTTTTTCCCTCCATATTTTAGAGCAGTTTATTTTCTCAGCATGATCTCCTTGTGGGGAGGGAAGTGAGGAGGACAAAAAAAACCCATCAGCTTTACCCTACACTCCAGAAACATACAGCAGAACTGTTCAGAAACAGTTCTACATCAAGTGACATAATGGAGCAGCCAGTTCCTCAAGCAAACTGTAGCTGCTGCTGGAACCAGCAATGGTAAGAGAACTGCTGGGTTCCTAAAATGCCAATTGATGGTGATGCTCAGGAGCAGAGCTTGAGAGGAGATGGTATAAGGAGCGTCACAAATAAATATTTTAAATGGGGACTGCACTTGATGCAGGTAATAAGGGAGTAAACTGTTCACTGGAATTTGACATCATTTAATCATCTTAACTGTCATTTCCTAAGGCTAGAACTTCTTTAGCTGGCTGTTTCCCTTATGTTTTGTTACGCTACTGCCAGTACTGATACCCAGGCTAACTGTGTCTGGCTGCTGCAAGTCTTGTGCATCACCCGCTGGAAGCAGTTGTTTTAAACAATTATGTACTTAGTTTTTTGCACATTTAAGTGTTGTAATATGCACATAGGTTTCTCTTCTAACCAGCTGAAAGTCCATCCTGCTACTACTCTTTCATCTTCGTGGTTGTTAGGTATATTTTCCCTGTTCTCTCTGACTACTTTGTTGTTCCATGGAGGGATTATAAACTGTCTCCCAGGAGTTTATAAATCAGGCTAGTTCCATCTTGTCAACTATGGGAGCTCTATCCAGACAGCAGGATGCTCTCCCTGCGGCGTGCATGCTGTTACTCTCCCGCTCTCCTCCACATGCAGCCTCATGAACAGGGCATGGGGGAGAGGAGGTGGTATGCAGGACAGATTGCTGCTTCTGAGAGAGGGCGAGCACAAAGGCAGAGGTCAGGAGACCTTCAAGTGTTTGACCAGAAGCAGGCTCGTTCTTTGGAAAACATCCCCGTGGTTTTACTAGCAGGTATTGTGCAGCACAGCACCAGTTGTGCCTGTGAGGAAGAAGTGCTCTGGGATGCCACACTGGCTGATGTTATCAAGGTGCTTTCTGTCTTGTCTCAGAAGTGTGCTGGCACCTGTAAGCACAGCGAGGATATGCGTTTGAGCAGGGAACTGTGTTTTCCTCGTGCAGCATAGCCTACAACTGACTTAAATGCAACAAATATGCATTGCTCTTCATACTATCTATGCCGGGGTAAAGAGGCAAGTGGCTTCACAATGAGTATCTCATTCTCAAAATAACCTATATGTTTGCCTAGCTCAGCTGAAGCATTACTTACAATGTATATAGTACTCATTGTATTATATTCATTGTACAAGAAGCTACTGATATTAAAAAAATAATAATTTTAAGACAGCCTCCTCCTTCTGAAGGCATTTTCCAAATTAAGTCTGCCTTGCGTGGCAACTTCCAATGAAACATTTATCTGTTATTTGCTATTCCCATATATTTTCTATGAATCTTTCATTTATTCATACAAAAAAAACCCCATTTTTGAATACCAGTTTAAAAGAAGTGTTTATATATATGTATATATATATTCAAAATAAATTTCTATTTCAGCAAAAATAAAAGAATGATACAAAGGATTGTTCTCCGAAGTAGCATGTTCTGAAAATCAAATCAGCATGTGCTGCAACTCATGAGATGGTAGAAAGTCTCCTTCTATTCATAAGTAAATTTTGCAGCTCAAGTTGGGATTTTTTCTGTCTGTGCCTCAGTCAAAGAAAAGAAAATTTCCAGTAACTTGGTTATCAGCTTTTACCTTTCCTTGTTTAAGAGTATTTATCTGTTAAAATAAAATATATTGTTAATGTCTAAAATCTTTAAAGTGTATTCAGGATGTAGAAATATGAATATGTGGTTTGTTTTTTTCCCGGATAATTAAAGATGCTTATGTCTGTTTCTAGAGGGGGGTGTGTGTGTATATATATATATTTTTTGGAGGATGGGGAGAGAGTTGGGATGTGATTGCCACCAGAAGCCTATGAACTTCATAGTGACTGGCTTAAAGCTACAGTTAAATTTTATTTTCCTTTTTTAGGTTTGTTAAAGTTCTGCACTGTAGGATTTTGTGGAATTGGTAGCCTAATTGATTTCATACTTATTTCAATGCAGGTAAGTCAGGGCTTTCAAAACAAGATACAAATCTGTGTTAAAGCTTTGATTTGATTGCTAATTCTTTGTTAGCATTTTGGCCTTAAGAACCTGTGTGTATTGAAAAATAAAGGCATTTGTTTTAGCTCTGTTTGTAGATTGATGTTGTAGAATATAGATACAAAATATCAATATATTTGTTGTTTGAATTAAAGATTAGATTAGCTATCTGTAAATACTTGTAATGAATAGCTTGGAAGCTATGACATCATAAATTCACTTTGTCAGAACCTATGAGCTCTTTATGAGACACAGAGTGTTGGATTTTGCATGAGATATCCTGCTGTTCCCAGAATCCAGGAGTTCTGTGTTTGCATGGGCTTTGTACAGATGGAGCCCATCATCTGGGGTGTCCATGCAGTATGCAGGAGAGAGGACATGGCTGTTATGTTTTCTGCCTCTCCTCCAAATACAAGTCACATCACCTGAGAGCTGTGACTGTAGGATTCATGATGGTTAAATCCCCAGCTGGGATGGCATCTCGTGACACCATGAAATTGCCAAATTGTCTTATTCTTCAGTGCAGCTATTTAGCATGAATTATAAAGTGCCTATAAGGAACTTAAAATGCATTGCCGATACAGAAATTGTTTATATGGGTTTATAGAAAAATATTTTAAAAGTAAAGTATATGCATTCTCAGATTCCTTTCTATGCTATCACAGTGATCTTGCCTCAGATTGCTTACAGATACAGTTGAGAGCATCTTTCATCTCTCCTTATTCTCCCTGTTGACCCCACATCAATTTAGCATTTCCAGAACAAAAAAGCCATGATCTTCTCTCCTTCTCTCCTTTCCTTACCTGTGCAGTATTTCAAAGATAGTTGTCATCAACCTAATTCTCTCCTGCCTGCCCTCTTTTGTTCAAGAAAAGTGGTTTGGAGCCCCCTCATTTGTTAGCCTGATTTTGTGCCGCAAATCCTCATCAGCTTAACCTAGTACCAGCGCCTGGCTGTGTAATTTGGTTGATTAGAAACCCTAGGGAAATGTTCCTTCTGAGACAGTGCTCGCTAAAATAGTTAAACTACAGCATAACTTCAAAATAAATCTAGTTTCTGTTTGACTAATTAAGCATGACTAATTTTATGATGGGAAAATTAGCTGTAATTGAGACATTAGCACAAAGTGTATATTTCACTTCATGTTGAAAAGTCTTGGTTCTTCTCCTCTTGTAGATCGTTGGACCTTCCGATGGCTCTAGTTACATTATCGATTACTATGGAGCAAGGCTTACACGGCTCACTATTACCAATGCAACATTCAGGAAAATGCAGACCTATCCTTAACCCTGGCAGTAAGTGTCACGAACGCATAGGTGCATTTTATGTTTACAGATGGATCCAGTCGTCCACTGAAATAGCTGATGACTTATTAAGTACACTTCATCAGAACTGAATGTTAAATGTACATTGAACAAAGATGATAAAATATGAAAATTCCTCAAGTGAATGAGTTTACCTCAAAGGCGCCAGCTTTCTTTGTGACTGCTCTGTTTCTGTGAGCGCATAGTTTGTTGCTAAGTTGTACCATTTGTGAAATGTGCAGAGTTTTGCAATTTGCACTGATGTTCTGTGTCTGTAAGTATAATTTTGAGTGTTACAGAGAGGTGGAGAAAGAGTTGTTCAGAGCAACTGGGCTGTTCTTTAGTCTGTTAAAATTGACGAGAGTTTTGGTATGGATGAGCCAGGATTACACTGGGGGTTTGTTTTCCTAACTATGTGTGGCAGTTTATAAATGAACTTAAATATCCCAAACCACAGAAACTGCCTTTCTTTCTATCCTGTTATTTAAAATCCAGATGGCCCTAAATCTTGCACTGGTGTATCCCGTGAAATTCACTTAACTGAAATAATAATTTCTGTAAAGCTTAAAGACAAATTTTGGTCAAGATGTTATTTGGTCAGTGCTGATCAACAGTAGAAATGTGGATGCATAAAAAATAGGATCGTAGATGACACATCACAAAAAAAGAGGGTGGATGTTGGGGTGCCTGGAGGTTAGAACAGGAAATAATTATTCTGCTTATTTTAATTATTTTTTTTCCTCCTTTGCAACCATCCATAGTGAAATACATACCTTCTTTTTCTGAAAATAAATTGGTGCATGTATTTTACAGCTACAGAATGTAAAAAAAGAGATTTCTTTGTACTAATAAAGCCCTTACAAGGTTCTTATTTTAGTTGAGTTGTGTTTCAGTGAAATAAATTATGTGTCCTTTAAAGTTGTTTGACCAAAGTCTTTAGGACAACCAAGATTTACCTAGATGTTCTGTTAAAGAAAAGTATATACACACAGAGACAGAAAACACGTCAACAGAATCTTCATGTTGTTTGACCACTTTTAAACATTCCCTTCACCTTCTAATGAAAACTGGCAGTAACTAAGTGATATTAACTTTAGTGTAGATTTTTTTTTTTTTAATTTGGGCTATTCTTTTGCTTTTCAGATGAAACTTTCAAAATGTTATTTATGTGTGCACAAATGGTATTTTTCAGGGAATTCCGAAAAATTGAATTCCTAAGTTGATTTTTTAAAAGTGCAATGTGTGGGTTTTAGTCTCTTTTAAACCTCTATTAAGACCGGTGCACAGAAAGCTTTGTAAAGAAATCCTGGTTTTTTCCAAATTAGCATAACCTGACATATCATATAATGAGAATAAACCACAAGGAATATGTTGTGCTTAACATTAATTCTTCTTCTCATGCAAGTAAGACGTAGTTTTGGAATACTTGTTAACATGTGTTTTACTTGTGTGTTCAAAGAGACAAGAACACTGTTATTTTCGTTTACTTGCTTGATATTGGTTGCATCTCCCTTTTGTCTCTTTCACTGAATGCTCTTTGTGCATGTCAGTTTTGTTTCCTGAAGTACTTTCAGAAACGGGAAGTGGATGGAAAATAAATGCTTGAATCAAATAAAACCTCATGGCTAAGACCATCCTGTGACTTGCCTGCTTTTTGCTTTTTGACCCTGAAGCTGATAATATAGCTGATAATATGATGTGAAAATGGGAAGATACCATGGACATTATAATAAAAAAAAAAGCCTTGGGCAGCTCATCACACAAAGTTTCATTCAAAAATGTATCTCCATGTGTAGAAGTACCAGTGGGTTTGGCTTAATGATTTCAGCGGTCCATCTTG
This sequence comes from Charadrius vociferus, assembly GCF_000708025.1. Taxonomy (NCBI): domain Eukaryota; kingdom Metazoa; phylum Chordata; class Aves; order Charadriiformes; family Charadriidae; genus Charadrius; species Charadrius vociferus. The sequence goes on from NW_009648149.1 coordinate 3,849,497, forward strand.
TGCTACATTATCCGTAAAAGAATATGGGAGCTATTTTGTGTGAATCAGATGGTTTCTTAATCCCAGAAACCTAGTAGCCAGCAGAGAGAGAGATTTGTTATTGCAAGTTACAGGATTTCTGTAGAAACAGAAGATGTGTGTCAACCTATCCAGGAAATAAAAACTGCTATGGGATTCTTTCATCCTGATGCTCTCTGGTTTGTGACACCAGTGCATGCTCTTGTCCGGACTGCACTGCTTTGTCATAGCAGTCGGAATGAAGCTATGGATGACCAGACAGAGCAATATCATGAACGTTAGCAAAATTTTATGTCTCGTCCCTTTAGATGGTATTCCACTGGATCCTCTATGTTGTACTGACGACTTTCCACTTCTTTGACAACCCTCTCCTTTGTCTGTAAATCCTTTTAGAATTAATGGCACCTTTGGAACTTGTATTGGATTTTGTTGGAATTATTGTGTTTCTATATGCTTGTTTAGTTGCCTAGCTCAAGTTTAGAGAGGGTTAACTGAGTAAGCAGATAGTACGCAGGGCCAGGAGAGAGTTAGTGAGGTCTTTGGTTTCATCTTGTAATTGTCAGCTATGGCATGTTTACCATAAGGGCTGTGAAAAGCGTGATGCAAGATGTAAAGCTGTCCCACTGTGTTAATAATAAATTGGCTACAGTAATATTTATCAAAATGTCTGTCCTGTGATGATTTTCTGTGTTGTCGCCTGCTTTAGCTTTCTCCCGTCAATCAAGTTGTCCATCCTAGTGTTTCTGTAGTTCTGATTGCTCTGACTGCACTGGAATAGTCTCTCTGGATTGTTTTCCCAAAAACAGTTGCAAAGCAATAAAAATAATTAGACAATGTACTCTGTCATCCTCCTGCCTCGTTCCCAGATAAAATGATATCTGCTGGCCTTGCAGATATTCGGGAATCCTTTCAACACTCCAAAAAGATAGAGAAATATTTTTCTGTATCTGTAAAAATAAAGAACATAAAAAGTAAAGGCCGGAGTTGAAAAAAAGAATCTGAAGTGCCTAGGCTTTAAAAACCTGTATAAAGCTATTTGCTGGAGGTGCGGCAGATCCGTGCCAGCAGGTAAATCCAAATCTTCCCTAAGTACCGGTGCAGTTCAGTCATTGCACAAATGACTCCATAAACCTGTCCTTTTTTTTTTTTAATGTCCATTTGAGGATTTTCTGCAATGTGCTTAATCATGATCTAGAAGAGCAGTAGCTGGTAGAAACATTCAGCTTTGGGCACTTTGCATTCACTCACACAGTGCAAAACTGGTCGTACTTAGGTGTGCTTACTGTATTAACAAATTCCTCTGGATTGTATTTGTTCAGTTAGGTCAACCTGTGCATGTGTTTAGAGCTCGTTTTCCAGAAGACTGGATTTAGAGATATTTTAGAACAAACTCTCTGACTAGTTATTCCTCCTGCAATTTAAATCACAACTATGCTATGGCAACTTCCTGTGACAGTATTTGGTTATCCTGACGGTTTCCCTCTCCACCACCACCCACTACTTATTACATGAAGATATCACTTCTGCTTTCAGGACCTGATAACACCTTAAATGTTAGGTTTTATTATGTTTCCAAAGATGTATTACTGTACGTCTGCCAGTAAAACTTCTCAGCTCCACAGGAAGGTCTTTGTGTTTGAAATGCTCCGTTAGAATTTTTTTGGAGAACATCTGTTGTCACCCCATCAAGAATTGTTTCCTTTGTTCCTCAAGAGTATATTCAGTTATATTTGCTTACACAGCTATGTCTATTCAGTCTTCTCACATCTCTTCTCAGTGTTTTTTTTATTTTATTTTTAGATTCATTAGGTGTTTGGTCCGTTTCTGCACCGAGAGCCATTCCTGTTGCTTGCTCTGCAGTTTTCAGACCCGTTTCCTCCAGAAAATGATGTTGAATACAATAAGGTTGGGTGGTTATGCACCCAGTTGGGGAAATGCGAAAGGCAAGATTTTGCAAGCATCCATACCTTTCCATTGCCTCATAGGACTGTCACTAATTGTGTGATTGCCTATTATTTCACTAATACATCACATAGTCTTTCAAACTCAGTGTAGTCTCATTCCTAACTACTTTGCCATTTTCATTATTGTAAATATGACTATATGGCTTCTTTAAAAAATGCATCCTTTTAATTCATTTAAATCATGTTTTTTAACCAGCCACTATGTTCTGGGGTCAACCTGCATCACAGCCCGCCAAGAGGTGAAATACAAGAGATTATTCTGTTTGCATCTTCTGTGTGGATCTGAGGAGGAAAAATAACTTACTTTAGGCATATGCTTAAGTGTTTTGCTAGACTGAAATTTGATCAAGACTCTTCCCACTTTCTTCCTCTCAACCCATCTGTGCTACCCAGAGAACCTTTCTAATCTCTGCGAGTTATAAGAAAATTGCATTCTATATGGCAACCTTCGCACTGACAGTGTAAATGGCTGATAATAATTGATACGGCTCTATGACATCCGATGTGTCACAACTTCTTTTATTCACCCCAAAGCTGCTTTTCATTTACTTTTGTTCATATATCAGCTCTCTTTGTTCGTGTATCAGCTACCTTTGGCCATCGTGCCACAAGTTCTCAAGTACCTCTAGGAGGAGTTGGACTCTTCAGAGCTGAATCAAGTATGTAGAAATGTCATGGCATCAGATCAAGGAATCTCTTATATGTATGAAGCAAAGACACATTGGGGAGCAGTAGATGTCAATAAGAGGTGGTTGTAGGCTTCAGTTTCTGCAGAAAGTATGTCTGAAACTTCAAACCGTGTTGTCTCTTTGCCTTCTGCTTCCTGAAGGTGGAGCCAAACCCCCTATCAGATCTCCCAATCTTCTGAAGTTGTTCTTTATCGCACAGCAAAGACTAAGCACGCCGGTATTTTTCCTTGCACGACAGAGAAAACTGGAAAGGGGATGTGAGGATTCTCTCTGGCCAAGACGCATTTTGCACTATGCTCAACCTCCAGACCTAAGGCTGGAGCAAAGGAAAAGAGGAAATACCAGAATAAAAAGGGCACTCTCGGTGCTGTTTGCACTGTGTGTGATGAAGATCTAGTTCCATAAACTCCCGACAAAAGAAAGTGTTCAAAAAATACTGCTTGTCTCAAGTACAAACTCCTTGCTTTTCCCAGGATTTCTGATCCTTACTCTTCGTGCTTCATTATAATCTCGAACGTACTCATGCTCTGATAATTCTCCATTATACATTTGAATGGCTGCTTTCAAGACTGCAGTGCACTCTCCGAGAAGCACAGTTCTCAGGCTCTGCAGATGCATATGACACAGCAGAATTTTAGGCAGTATAAAAATTATAAAGATCAGTTTCCATTACTGTAATGACTATATAAATCCTATCTTTAAGAGGCTTAGAACTGGCCTATTTAACCTTGGTTTGAGCTGAGGCTTGGTCCAAGTCTAATAAGTTGAACACCAAATCCTTTTTCTTTTGTTTCTTTTTTTTCTTTTTTTTCTTTTTTTTCTTTTTTTTCTTTTTTTTCTTTTTTTTCTTTTCTCTGCAGCATCGCAACTTAGTGGGGAGTGGGGTGGGGAGGGAGATGGATTCAGCGCATCCTCTGCACTCTGAGAGGGTAGTGGCTGTTATCGGGCGTATACCTGTCCCCAACCAACAGCAAGACTAAACGAGACGCACATTTTGTTACCTTTGAAAAGCACCGTTTCTCCCCTTGGAACCTGTGGCTGCCTCTCTGACACAGCTGTACTGCAGAGCAGGTGTGTGAGACGGCTCGGAGGCACACGATCTGCAGAGTGCAACTAGCAGCGCTTGGGTAAACCTTCAGATCCTAGGCTGGTTGGAGGGCTGCAGCAGAATTTCCCATCTTTTATGTCATTTGCGCCACCTCGATGAAAGCGAAGGTGCTGACCGCCCTGGTGCTTCCCTTTCGGGTAGCTGAGATGCCCAGAGATGCCTCCAGCTGCCTTTCAGGTCAAAGCATTCAAAGCTGAGAAAGAAGTTGGCAGCACCATATGCAGAGGTCGGTGATATCCTGCTCTGTTGTCTAAGCATGCCAGACTCTTAGCTGTAGGCCAGAGAGCAGCTTTGATATGGATAGCCGTTACTCGCTCGAAAGAAAGTCTGGCACAGCATTTTCCACATCATGAACCTGTTCTGCGGTGGGTGCTTTGCCCCCTAGTCAGTAGAGCCGTAGGAATGGATTTATTAATGTATTCTGTTTCCTTTACACAGAGTCTTCTTCAAAGTTCCTTGGATTTACCATGGGGAAAACATGGCAAGAACATGGAAGAGGAGATCGCTGCCTGCGAAGAACTGACTGAGTGTTCACCTTGAGCCTGACGAGACTGCCCACCATATGGATTGTGTTGGCAGCGGCAGAAGCCTGGGGAATGCAGAGGTGGGGGGTAATTTTTAGGGCTTTCATTCCATGGTCCCATTGATTATAACCCTATTAAGAGGATGATGCATGCGACTTTTAAGTTATTTTGTTAACTAAGTGTAAGCAATGGATGTGTCATGCTAACAAACATAATTGCTGGTGTGTCTAATACAGTATGAAAGTACAGTATAGTGAATTTAAAGGTTGTGGTAATCTAAGAATGTTAAAAGGGAAATGTGTGCCGGGGGGGCGTGGGGGTTGGGGAGAAAAACGACTTACTTGACATTCACTGTCTTCCTCCCAGCTCCTTTGCTAAAGTAGGAACAGAATCGGAACAAAAAAATGTTTGTTTTACAGCTGTACCAAGTTACGGCGTGGACTCGTGCTCCCCCCCTCCTCTCCCACTTGCATCAAGTACATCCTGTACTTTTGGCAACATGTTGACTGGATATTTAAAAGCTGTGAACTGTTCTGAAAGTTTCACATACTGGGTTATGGGCCATGTGTGTTTGATCAAAATTCAATTACTGCACTGTACCATGCTTGGAAACCTATCATCCCAAGTTATGAAGTATGACGAAATAGGCTAATCTAATTGGTTCAGTATGGGAGCAGTATCAACCAAGCTTGTTATGATAAATAGCTTCCTGTGTTAAAGGTTCTCTAGAGCTTAAGTATCTTGGCTCACCTCCCTCTACAAAATAAGAATAGTGTTCCCTGGGAACAGTTACATCACTGTCCCTCTCCTACATTCACAATTAAAGGTTTGTGGATTTTTCTTCATCTTGCTATTCCTTGAATAGATAAACCGTGGCCATCTACCCCGTTCCCCACTTCCATCTCCTTCCCCTTCCCTCAGGTTAGGTTGTGTCGTGCTTACCGTGAGTCTGCCTGTTCCGTTTCAGGGCTAGGTAAGGCACGCTTGACCAGGATGCCAAAACCCACCCTGGGCCGGAGGCTGCGGTTTGTGCGCTGGTGCATCAGTACGTATGAGATGTCTGTTTGTATAAAGATTTGGAATTTTTGATGTTAGACCTGGAAGCACTTTAATCTTTCTAAGCATCTAATAAAAGAAATTTGTATAGTCAATTTTGTAGCTATGGATGCGCTGTTACCTTCTTGAAACTGAAATTTTAGTACATTAGTAGTTAAACGCAAATCCGGTGTCCAAGTGCTGGATTATGACTAGGGAAGGACTAGGTTCTAAGCCTGGATTTGTAGTCACTAAATTTGTCACTAAGACAGTGAGCTGTCTCCCATGAGATGATACTGGCTTCGTGATTTTATCTGGTCCATCTTTGGCAAGAAGTACTTAGCTCGGATTTTGATGTCACAGTAATAGACAGTGTCAAGGGAAAAAAACCATGGAAAAGTGGCTCCTTGTGCTCTGGCGATTCAATTTTTATCTTTCTTGAACCACACCCCCACGTGCCTCCTGACTCAGAAATCCCCTTCAGGCAAAATAATTGTGTGATGATCATTTTACAAAGACATAATGTAGGCCTGATATTGCAAGGGCCTTTAACATCGGTGAAATTTCTCTCCAAGAATAAAGTTATTCACTTACTTAAGGGTTGGTAGAATAAGTCCTTATGTAAGTGAGTCTTCGTATTAGCCCCAAGACTGCCTAATACCTGGATTAAGCCTGTATGGTGATTAATGCCTATTTACTATATCTGTTATCCCACTGCATTTTGCTCTTCAGCCTTGATTAAGCCCTTTGCTTTACCATTTAAAATGTCCTGCTTAACCTTCTGCTTACAAACGTACGCAGTGCTGAGGTCTGCAGTTTTAACTAGAACAAGTTCTACCATAAATAATAGCATTTAATTTTAAAGTGCAACAGCTACAGTCACCACTTGATTAAATGACAAAGAACAGCAATAGCAAACTGGGGAACATAGAGTTTTTCACAACAAATGTCTACGTCCCTGTAGGAGAAAAAAAATATACCTTCCTGCTGCCGATTAGCACTTTCTGTGCAGTTCTTTATTTTACGTGTTTGTGGAATGTTATTACCAAAAGAGCCTAAACAGTGACTCTCTGCGATTTCCCCAAATATCTTTTGAAGGAGATAAACTAGATTAATCTCTCTTTATAAAGTTCCCACCAGAAAGCTCACAGACACAGTAGCTTTACCTTCAAAAATAGAATGTGACTGTAGGCACTTATGCTAATCTCTTTTTTGGCAAATCAGCTTTTTTTGTATTGAATCTTGCTTGATTGAATAGCACTGGAGCTGCCAGAGTAAATGCTATTATCAATGTACAGTAATTAAGGAAATAGTCCTTGTCACTCCAACAGTGTCCAGGCAGTGCCTTCTGTAATAAAGTTAAATGATAAAGAAATCTCTTCAAGGTGTAGTTACTGGACCGGGGGAGCTCTCGACATGCAGTAAAATAACGCAGTGTAGAATTACAGGTGACGGGGAAAAGTATACGTGCCCGTGGAATTCACGCTAAATGCACGTTTGACTCTAAATGTCTAAATAGATGCTCAGCGCTAAAACACATAATTGTTTAATTTGTCATGTAATTTCCTGACTCAGGGCAGTCGAGCATCTCCCAGTCTCCACCCTTAAAAAATGTGCGTGAGGGAGAGGAGGGGGGAGCCCCTTCCATCACTCAGCAACTTCAAAGATCTTTTCCCCCTTCAGGCAGCAGCCTGCACAAATGATAAACCTTGCTTTAAGATCAGCAGAGCCGGGCTCTGCCAAATCCATTTGGGGAGAGAATTTCAGTAAAAAGGACTTGTCATTCCTTCCCCCGCCCTTCCGTTTCACTTGAAACTTTACAGCCTAGCAGTACTTTGGTGGATCGCAATTGTTCCCGCAGCACCCGGAGAGAGAGACTCCCCAAGGAGAGAGAGAGAGAGAGAGAGAGGGAAAAAGAACCTTTGGACATCTTCTGTTATTATAACCTTATCGCACGCACCAAGAAGTGTAAAATGTAGTAAAGTAGGGTAATTCTCAGATATCAGAAATGCCGCTTAATAAGCAGAGAAGCCTGATCTGTGCTGCCGGAGTTTTCTCACTGCTCCTCAGCTGCAGCCCCACGCAGAGATCATTGCAGTGCACTGCTCCGGCCGGAGACGTGCCGAGGTCTGCATGTGAGAGCAAAGATCTTTTCTCCAACCACGGTACATGCAGGAGATACGTCGTTTAATAGGCAATAAATAACAAGGGAAGGTACTTAATCAAGTGTGCCGGGAAATGCTGCTCACGTAAAAATACACACATTTCAAAAGACACAGCTTGGGGAAGGAACGCTGGAAGGGATTTAAGGAAAAGGCGAAAGAGTCCGTAGTGAAACTGCTGAATTTTATCCCACTCTACTTGTAAGGCACACGCAGAAGGATTCTGGCCCCTATGCTGCTTTTTCCCCAGCAGCCTACGTCTTATCTAAACTCTGTACAATAATTTTCATATTTCATAAATCTGGCAGTTTTGCTTGGGTGTACGATACTGAGGATTTTAACATTCCCTGCAACACTGCGTTTTAATGCATTGACATTCTGAAGGCTGGGCATCGTAACCTCTCCATTAAATCTTTGACACAATGAAGTGTCTTCTAAATAAAATAATTCAGAGGGATCGATCCAGTGAACTTCAGGGTGCACCTTTTCAATTATTTTTTAAAGATGGAAGTGTTTCGTGCATATTGAGCGCTGGATTTGTGGGCCTGGGAGGGAGGGAGGGAGGGAGGCACATCTTGAGAGCGGACCTGAGCTCCGCTCCAGCAGGAGCTTACAGAAAGGCTCGGAGGGGAGCGAGCACGCCAGCCCTTCCCGTGCTTCCAGCATGACTCCGAACTTGGCTTTGCTGGATCCGGGCCTCTTTTCTGTTGTGTGTAAAACATTAATGTGCTATATACTGTTCCAAATGATTTGGGTTTTTTTTTTTTAACATCCCCCTAGCTCGACCTTCAGGACTGTCTGCTTGAATCTGAGCAGAACTGCTCCGGTCAGAGTTAAAAAAAAATAAAAAATGATAGCCCAGGCAGTGGGTTTTTTAATTGAGGCATGCCAAATACCAAAGGCAGATGCTTTTTCATTCTGTAGCTCCTGGATACGCGGTCTACTTTTCGGTTTCAAGGACAAAGGAAACACTTATCCAATTAGATGAGGCATGAGATTGTGACATAAGGGCTCTTTCCTTAAATAAAAAAAATGTTGGAAAAAGATATTTGACCCTACGTCAATAAGTACTATTAAAATAATGAATACTCCATAAATCCAACCATGTATACAGCCCGTGTTCAGAGCGGCGCTGGTTTTGTCACCGAGAAGGCTGCGAGACCGCCCAGGATAAAGCCCCACGCAACTCACTTGTCCAAATCGCATTTGGAAGGCCTCACTTTTAAAACAGGATATACAAAAGCGTAAGCCAATTAACCTGCGGGGCCGACTTCGGCTATCTTCTCCCGTTTGACATCTCTATCGCGTCAGCTCGGATGATATCAAACATGATCTGGTTGTCAGAACGGCTGAATTTCCCCCACGCGCTTGGCAAAGACGAGGGAATCTCCTGCGCCCCTTGGGAGGTTGGTAGGAGCTGATTTTTCACCAGGAAGGTGGCTCGCCCACGGGGAACGTGGCTTTCATCTGCTCCCGAGAGGAAATGGTTAATGCTTTCTACATGACGAACATGAATCTTAAGCGTCCTAGAAGCACACTTGAATTGCTGCACGAGGAGGATCGCACGTCTTTGTGGGAAGCTGGATGTGTCGGGGTCTACGCCGTGTCACCCCCTGTATCTGGAGACGGGGGCGATAGTTAGACTTCAAAATAATTACAGCTCTTCTGTTTCCAGCCTCAGAGCCACGATGTGTTTACTTTAGTCTTAAGAGTTTACCAGGCAGCTGGAACTGTTGACTGATAATTGCTGCGAGTTTCTGATCCTCCAGAAGAGTGAAGAGCCTCCTCCGTCCTCCGCCTATTGTTCGTACGGTTTGCTTAGCCGAAATTACTGAAATTAGTGTTATCGACACTGCACGGAGGACTTGAGTCTCAGGTGCTGGGAATTAATGTTGCCCGTTTAATTACATCAGTTTACAGTCTGATCTGCTATCTGTCCTTTTTCATATAGTGTTGCTTCAAGCGAAATTGCGATCTCTCATCAAACCGGCTGTGGGGCTGAGCGATACTGGAACAAATGGAAGTGACTGGAAAAATTGCTCTTGTTCTCCCAGCCAGGTCCAGCTGCCATTTTGATTTCTCTCCACCTTGGTGGCTGTCACTGGACCTTTGCAGCATTCCTCCCGCCGTACGCTATTGTGGAGTCATTAGTTACATATGACACCTAATGAAGCCCCAAACCACGGTGTTCTCGGTGACAGCTCCGGATGTCTGGACACCCTGTGATTCTGGCCAAGGAACAGCACCCCTCGAACCCTTCCCAGCCCCAGCTGCAGTGCAGATCGGGCTGGAAGCTGCATCTGCGCCCATTGGCGAGGTCCCAGTGAAGGGCTGTTGCAGCATCACCGCCCCGATATCAATCCCCACTGGTGGGAACCCCCCGGGGACGCAGGGAGTGGGGGGCAGCAGGAGGGAGCCTGCAAGGAGCTCCTGGAGACACGGATGAAGTGACGGTGCTCCCCATCTTGTCTGCAGGAGCAGCAGCATGTCAGAGCGTATTGTCATGCCGCTACATCCCAGTGTCCGCAGGAAGACATGGGGCTGCCGTTCCTCCTGCCGCCCATGGAGCTGGTAGCTGCTGGGGCCTCCCCTGGACCCCCCTCCACCAGACCCCAAAGGTCATTGAAACAAGTGCTGCCCACAGCAGAGCAGAGATCTGTGGTGTGGCTTGACTTTAGGTCTACCAACTTGGGCCAGCTCAGCACTCTCGCCAACGAGCTAAACCCTCGTGTAATCACATCACTAGTGCTCCCGTTGCTTTTAGGAGAGCTCGTACGGAACTCTTCCTTTCTGCGGCTTGCCCGCCTGGAAAAACCACCCAGAATACAGCGAGGTGAGGATGAAACATCGTGAATTTTCATCACATCGGTACCTCTGGCACAATTTACATCGTGACTATGTCCCCCATGAGGAGGAGCAATAAATACCCTCTGCAAAGCTTGTATTGCGGTGGATGGGAGAGGAAAGAGCGACCCGAAGGGTGTCACATTCTGGAAACCCGACACGGAAAGAAGGATCCGCAATTAACGAGATGGGTAAGGGAGTCTCTGCGTCTTAGCAAAGCCCTTTGATTATCATAAAAAGAAAGCGGGTGCCAAACAGTTTTAAAGCATCCCACGTATTATCGATGATTTTTCTGTTGATAGGAAGAATTCAAAGGGGTGCGATTAGCATTCTGGGCAGCGAGGGAGCAGATCTATAGCCCGGCTCTCAATAAATACATTGCTGCAGTAAACTTCTTTAGCACTTTGCAATTCACATCTGATCTCTGCTGACCTTTTTTTTTTTTTCTCCTAATTAAACCTTTAGCTTGCAAATGAGCCATTTCCTACATCAAACTGGTATATGGCAAAGGAGGAAATTCTACCCGCGATTTATAGGAGTTGCTGGTAACCTCACTGTCGATCACAACCTTTCCTAATTGATCTCTCTCTGAATTAAATTTGACCAATTACTTTCTCCTAGGTGAACAAAGATGAGACTATTCTTAAAAGCTATCATGCCAATGGCAGCGAACAAAGCCGGGAGTATATGGTGAGTGGAAGATAACAATCCATTTTGTGCATGTGGTGAGAAAGATGAAGGCCAACTGCCTTCAGCACCCAAAACCTCTGGTGATCTCCACCAGCTGTTTTCCCAGCACAAGTGTTTGCTTGAAGAAACTGGTTTTGAAGGGGTGTGCGCGGGGGTGACTTGGACTGCTGCTCTTGGGAGCTCTGTTCACATTCTCACTTCCACGCAGAGGGCATCACTTCGCCATCACTCCCACTCTGGTTTTGGTTCTGAATGACCAAACCAACCTCTTCCAGGTTGCTCGTGCCCCACAGTCCTCTTCCAGCTCAGTGATGTGTCAGCCTTTAAAGTCCCTTTCCAGCGTACCATCCAAGAAGAAATCCCCCAAATCATGAACCAGCCGTGCCTCCACTGGTCTGTCTCATGACAAGGACTTAGAAAGGCAATGAAATATCTGAGATGGGCGTAACAGCATGATGGTGAACTGCTGACCTCAAGAGTTCAAACATGTTCCTGGCTGTGTGATTTGCGTGTCCAGATGAATCCCTTACCCTTCCCTGCAGCCGAATCACCGGAGTTTGGCTGGGGCAGTGTCCTGTGGCAGCAGGGAAGGACCCTTGGCTTGACCGGACCGCAAGAAGCCGGAACTGCACCAGCCGGCAGCGACACAAAGGGAATTAAATCAGTCTGGTCCGTTAAAAAGTCATGAGTCTCCCTTCAAAATCCTTTTCAGAAGCACATTTCATCTGATTTTCCTTCGTCTCCTGAGTGTGCATTTTCAAGCCTTGCTTCTACAGCTGAAATAATGAGAAATTTCCTCTCCTTTAGCGGGAAGCCCAGAGGCTCCCGTCCGTGCCGGAGTGCCCGCACTGCTGCGGCTTCGCAAGTGTCATCAGGCTGCAGGATTTCACACCGTCGTCACCCCTCTGCCTGCCCCACAGCAAGGGCAGTCAGCATCTCCAACGGCATTGGGTGCAAATGCCACTGCAGCCGAGAGCTCGCCGCAGCACCCCAATGCCGCGTCTTCCGTGGGCAGCACAGGGCACTCGTCGGCTGGGATGAGAGCTCTCCATCGCTCACCCTTTGCCTTTTAAAGAAATGCCCTACGCTCTTTTCTCCTCCTTTGCATCAATCAATAACTGAGATCATTTCAGCCCTTTCCTCTCCTCCCCTTGCCACAGGGAATGGAAGGCCTCACTAGTTTTTCTGCCCCATGGTCAGGGTGACCCTTCTGAAATCTCACTGGGAAAATGCTCTTCCTCTCCAGGAACATCGGACATTGTGTTGGATGTTGCCATTCAACTGCGCCCACCAGCGCTGCGAGCAGAACCCAACATCTGCTCCTCTTCCAACCTTCCTTTGGAAAGAAAACAAAAAAACCATCCTAAACACCTTCCCAAATGGTGCCAAAAAAAAAAAGTTATTTAGAAATAAGAAAAACTTCCCTGAATCCCCGCTCTGCGGCTGCAAAGGTGAGGCAGCACAGCTCAGTGACGTGGGCTCTCAACCAGGGAAGCATCCCAGCTGAGAAAATGCTGGGAAAATGGCTTTTCTTTCATCCAGGTGGGTTGTGGGAGGGCTGTGACGTGGAGTGTTGAGTGAAGAGGGAGAGATTTACACATCGGATCTTTGTATTGTGCCTTCTGTCATTTTTTAGTAAGGAAAATCAACCCATTTCACAGCGTGGAAGAACTGAGGCTGCTTGGCACCCCTGGGCATGGGGCAAGGGGGTTGGGTGGGTTCCCCGTTAAGGTGCAGGTTTCCTAAATTAACAAAGTCCGTGTGCCCAAAAAAAACCCCCGAGGCGTTTCGCAGCCTGCGTCCCCATCGCTGCCGGCACGAGCCCCATCGGCAGCCGCCTGGGTTCAGGAGGGTAAAAGTTATTAATCAAAAATCAATGGAAATAAAAAGAGTCCCATCTGCCGCAGTACACAACTCACTCCCCCTCCCGGCCTTTGCCGTCTCCGACAGCCTTCCCCGCAGTGCAGGAAAGCGAGCCGCAGTGCCCGGCCATGGCTGCGCAGCGCCCGGCTGGCCCGGACCTCATCAAATATTAAAGCTTTGGAGGCAAAAATGACCAGTGACAAATAGCTGGACGCGGAGCAAAACGAACGGCGTCGTTCCTCACGTGGCTGTCCCGGCGCCGGGGTTGCCAAGCGCCTTCCCTGCCGCCGCCGCCGCGCCGGCACACACCGTACCGCGCGTGGGGATGGCGGCGAGAAAAGTTCGCCGAGCGGCCGCCGGCCACGTGAGCAAACTTGGGAGATGAATATTCCTCTCCTTCCATCAGCTCCTTTCAAGCGGACTAGAAAGAAAGAAAGAAAGAAAGCAAAGGAAGAGGAGGTGGTGGTGGTGGTGAATAAAAATCCCCGGCAATGTCCAGCCAAAGGACAAAATAATGAGAAAGTGATGAATCGGGGTGGTTTTCTGCGCGCCGCACAAAGGAGCCGCCGGAGCAGCGTCCGTTTGCTGAAATTAAAAGTATCCTTGGGGGGTGGGGAGAAATAAAAATCTGGTGTAAAGTAATGTAATTCTGGCCGACTAGCTGGGTAAAAGCTTTATTTGCTAGGAAAGAGATTGAGATGTGTAACATGGATAACTTAAGAGAATATTGTAGTTCATAAGGGCTGGGGGAGGGCAGAAGCTGGTCCCCCCCGGCACCATCGAGATGCCCGGGAAGGTCTTGATCCAAATCCCTGCCCGGTACCAAGGGAGATGCTCCCAAAACCAAGCTGTGGGCACAGCACCGTGCCCAGGGGGGGATGTGTGCCCTCCAGGCAGGGCGTCCCTGCACCCCGCTGCCTTTATCCCACAACTTCTGATTACCCCAAAACAGAGCCAACTCCATTTTGCTTAAATATTTAAGTGCTAATACTTAATAGTAAGTGAAAAAGAAGCAGAAGCGGTGCCCTGGGGGTCAGGCTGGGCTCACCACAGGGGCAACAGCAGCACGTCCCGATGGCTCTTACGTGAGGACAGTTTGCAAAACAAAATCCATATTCCCATATAGGTGTTCAAGGCCAGGCTGGACGTGGCCTTGGGCAACCTGGGCTGGTGGGAGGTGTCCCTGCCCAGGGCAGGGGGGTTGGAACTCGATGATCTTCAAGGTCCTTTCCAACCTAAACCATTCTGTGATTCTATGATATACGTGGATACACGTGGCCTGAGGGACCCCCCCCGACCTTCTCTACGGTTGGGGGCTCCCAGAGCATCACTGCATTTTCGCTAACGACAGCCATTATCTCATGAGGAGTAAATGGGGAAGAGAACAGAGGGGCCAGAAATTAAATGAAAAAATGAATATTTTATTAAAATTGACAGTTAAGAAGAGCTCAACCATGGGTTTGGCCACCAACGGAAATGGCCCAACGCCATTTCTACCAGCACGCAGGACAGCGAGGGGAAGGTATGGCATCGCCCCCGCCCTCCTCTCCCAAACTATGGCAATGATGGTTTCCTCCCATCCAGAGCTGCTGCATCCCCCCCGACACCCATCCAGCCCAACCCCACCGCCTCAGTACCTATTAAAGTGAGTTATGTAGGTCACCCTGGAAAAACAAAGTGTGTAGATGCATGCAAATAACCAAAGCAGAACTCGAGGAAAATTTATATCGCAGCCAGAAGACTAAGGAGGGAGCACGGAAAATGTCAGCTGCCTTATAATGCCACCCCAAAGGACCTCAGGGGGGTCTGGCAGGCCTCGTTACCGCCTCAAAGCACCTTGAGATCCTCCCGTACACAAGCAAAATTAGTTACTGAGATGTTTCCTCTGGCAAAGTAATTGGTAGGGGTCTGCTTCACCCAGGATGAGTGATGCTCTAGGTTAAAAATGGACCGGTTTTGAGATTTGCTTTCCAAGCAGAGGTCTGGCTCGCCAGCCGCAGTCCCATCCTGCGCCCAGGTGAACTTCAACAACTGGAAACCACAGAATCAGAGAATCATCTACATTGGAAAAGACCTTTAAGATCATCGAATCCAACCATTAACCCAGCACAGCCAAGTCCACCACTAAACCATGTCCCCAGGTGCCACACCTACGCGTCTTTTAAATACCTCCAGGGATGGCGACTCCACCACTTCCCTGGGCAGCCTGTTCCAATGCTTGACAAGACTTTTGGTGAGGAAATTTTTCCTAATATCCAACCTAAACCTCCCCTGCCACAAATCCTCCAGGCTGGGTGTTTCTGGCAGCTCTACCACGGCGGTGCCCAGGTTTCCTCCCCCCTGGTGGAGCAGCCCCCAACCCAATCCCTCCCCGGCCCCTGAGAACGGACCCTTCACAGCTCTGAGGGCTTCAGAGGCAGCCCCAGGGCTGTCCTCGTCCCTCCTTAGCCAGAAAATAACAATCAGCCCCGTCCCCCTACATTTTCTCAGGGTCTTGGCTCTGCACGGCGAGGCCGGTGCCTGGAGCGAGGAGCTGGCCCCACGCCTGGCTCCCGCTGCAGACGCACCAAATGCTGCGTGTCCTTCATCTGGCACATTTGAGCTGTAATTGCAACAGCCTGAACTACCACACGGTTTTATGTGCTGATATTTCATGACATTTTATGTACATAATCTGCATATGTTATTTTTAGCAAACTTTCTCCCTGGGACAGCCTCATGTGCGCCACATCTTGTTTCCATGAGCATGTGCTGCAGTTGGGAGCGGTTTGAGGGTTTTTTTCTTCTTCTTTTTTTTTTTCTCTTTTTCCCTTGTCAAGACGGGATTTGGAATCGCAGAAGCAACTCACACACACACCATAATGTTTTCCTTTCTCTTCACAAGGCTGCTTTAGGGGGGGACGGGGGACACACACCAAAAAGCAAAGGCAAGCGAGGCGGCCCAGCTCCTGTTTCCAGACATTTCCTTGCTTGGGAAGCTCTGGGATGAGTTACCATCACCCCCAAAAAGAAATAGCATCCTTCTTGGGTGGAAATAGCATTGTTCTTGGTGGAAATAGCATAATTGTTGGTCTTAATAGCATTATTCTTGGTTGAAATAGCACCGTTCTTGGTGGAAACAGCATCGTCCTTGTGGAAATAGCATCATTCTTGGTGGTAACATCATCATTCTTGGTGGAAATAGCATCGTTCTTGGGTATTTTGGGAGCAAGGCAATTCTTTGGTCTTTGCTGGAAATCATTTGCTGTGGCTTGCGGGGCTGCTGGCACGTGCAGGGCTGCAGCGAGCGTTGTGCTGTTGGGTGTTTTTGAGGAACTGTGGCTCCGAGCTGCGTGCGTGTGTGGGAGATGCGGCTCTCACCTGTAGACTCTCAGGTCCTTGGAGGGGAAAATCCCAAACTTTGAAACTTAGGTCTGCTTTAAATGTTTGGTGGAGAAAATGTTCCCAGAGAAAATGGTGTTTTGTCAAAGTCAAAGCATTTGTGGAAACTTACTGGTTGAAACATGAATGCTGACCTTGGGAGGACACTTTCCCTAGGAGGGGGTTGCTGGTCTGTGCATGGAGGAGGTGGCCCATGAGGCGAGGAGGTGGTCTGTGCAGGGGAGGGGTGATCCATGCAGGGGAGGGGTGGTCCATGCAGGGAGGAGGCGGTCCATGTGGGGAGGAGGTGCTCCATGCAGGGTGGGGGTGATCTATACGGGAAGGGAAGGGTCCATGTGGAGTGGAAGGGTCCATGCGGGGCAGCAGCTCTGCGGTGGAACACAGCCATGTCCAAGCCCATCACACCATTGATGCAGTGATGGCCCCTCCACCTGAGAAGCACCACCTGGAGATGGTCCCTGAAGGCACCAGCAATGTCCTATGGGCTCCTCCAGCCCCCACGGCCGCAGGCAGAGCCTGAGCGCCCTGAGCAGAGCTTGGCCAAGGCCGTCGCTTTTAGAAAGGGGAAGGCTACATCATAAAACTGGCTTTTAGTTCAGAGGCTTTTTGAGAGCCAGAGCTGACCAGGACCTCAGGGTTTCCATTCGTGCACCTCGTGGGCTTCACTGGTGGTCGGCCTTGGTCTGTGCTTCTGCTGTGCCGAACAACCGCTCATGTCCCCCCGGCCCCATCAGATAGGGGGAGTCTGTACAACAATGGAGAGAGATTTGTTTAACTTCGGTGTCTCCCTCAGCCGTCCTCCTGACGGTGCCCGGGGGTGGGAGGACCAGTGTGATTCGTGGCACCCATCCTGCTCCTCCGCTCCCGCACGCGCTGGACGTCCCCGACCGGGACCCCCGGGTCTGGGGGAGCCCCGGGGACACGCAGGAACCCCCAGCACAGCACAAGGTCAAGCGGCACCCGCTGCACGCGGGCACTGGGCAGCGGCGTGGGACATCTGGACCCCTGGTTAAAAGCTCTTGGAGCAACAAAACCTCTTTTTTTTTCTTTTTTTTTTTTCCCCACGTCCTCGTTGTGTACTAATGAAGAAATAAAATAAACATTTGGTAACAAATCCAGCATATGGTTATTGTTTGCTGCAAGGACAGGGGAAAACATTACTCCATAACGTGGCGAAAAGGCTGCAGCTGCAATATCGCATTACAGCGCCGCGCTTTATTTAATAAAGACTCGTCCTGCCAGCCTTAACGAAATTTTTCCTTCCCGCCCACCCTCTCAGCCCTGAGAGGTGGTTTCGGTGCCTTCTGCTGCACTGGCCACGGCGGGGTCGCATGTGCCCTTCGTTAGCCCGGGAATCTGCTTTCAATTCCGGCCCTTCAGATTGTATTTTCACAGCGACTCATTAGTCACCCAACGCTGACAAGCCGCTGTAAGTGTGCCATCTCCCTCATTGTTTATTTGCAAGTGCAGCGCCGAAAATGATTTATTTAGGTTTTAATTAAAATTTGTGGATAGAGTAGTGATTTTTAGCAGTGCCGTTTCTAATTTGTGGTTGCGGGGGGG
>NW_009648149.1:3867363-3872363 GCF_000708025.1 Charadrius vociferus
GCTCAGCCACGGCCCGGGAGAGATGTGCCACCTCTGATTCTCACAGCAAGATCACAGTTGCAGGGCCGTCGGTGTCCCGTGAGTTTCCCGCCGTTGTCCTGTGCCCTCAGCGGACGCAGAATTGCATCAATTCAAGGGTATGTATTGAATTGCAGGTGCAGCATCCCCAGCAGCGCCCGGGAGGAAGGTGGGTAACACCGGGAGGTGGACGAGCCCTGCGGTCCCCACGAGCAGAACGGGTGACTTGTCCTTTGAAAGCAGAAGTTACCACTTCAAAACACTTTGGAGGGTGTGGGTCACCCTCTCCGAAATAATCCGGGGTGCCCAGGCGCGTTCCCAGCATCCTTCATCGCACGGAGCCGGGCAACCCGCAGCGAGGGTGATTTATCTTGCTGGGAACTTATTTCTGACTCTGAAAGAAGACCCGGGAGCGGGGAGGATGAGGGGGTTGTGGTGGGCGAGTTGGCAAAGCTTTAGGGGCATCGTTGCCCCCTCCCGGTGCCGTGCGGGACCCATCCAGTCGCCTCCCAGGCGAGGGGCGAGGTGATGCTTTCGCTGGACGGAGATTTTCTTGCTGCTTGTGACATTAAGATGCATTTTTATAAAGTGCAATAAAGCACTACGAGACTAAACTTGTGCCCCCCCCGCCCCGAATCATGAAAGTCAGGAGCCTTTCTTGGCCTAATACCACGGCTCAGAGAAATCTCTGCTGTTACCTGATGTAAATATGTATTAATTAAAGCACTTTGGAAATGCAGAGTATTGACCCAACAGGCCATCATGGCTCTTCTTGAGCAATTACAATCTGTCATACGGCTACATATTTCGGGAGGCTTTTTTTTTTTTTTGGAGGCGCATTATTGACCCGAGGGCTCCGGGCAGTTTCCTCCCCTCGCACAGACCCTTCCTGCCCCACGGCGCGCTCCCTTCCCAGGGAATCAATATACGGGGAGACCCCAAATCCCTTATTTTTAATAAATACGATGCATTTCATCCTGCCCCCTCCCCACCTCTCCCCCTCCCCATGGCCGAGGGCACTTTTGCAAGTTCTCACCCACCCGCAGACCCCAGGAAACACCCGGAGTGAAATATTTATACATAAAAGAAAAACTTTGTGCTTTCCAGTGGTGGAAACCCTTTTCAAATAAAGCATTCGTCTCCCGAGACTTACACCTTCTAATTTAATTTTCCCCTAAATCAAACAGTGTATTAATCCCCAATAGAAAACATGTTCCAGTTGCACAAACAATATTTAAATGGTATAATAGGGACATCTTTTATAAATACTTCTAACAAATCCTGAAAAAACCCGAATGTGTGGGCTATAATTAATCGAAATGCCAAGTGCCAGCTAACCGGGGAAACTCCAGCATCATAAATCTGCCCCGAGCTTTCTCACACATGCTGATGGATGGGGACTCGGAGCTTAAATATTTAACAATCAATAATTCAAATACCTATCCTACCCTATTAAATTTGTCACATTTATTTATAAATGCAACATCCAGCTGAAGTTGCCCTGAAAGTTGTGCGTCTTCCACCCAACAGCAAAAAGCAGCATTTCTTTAACTTTGGAATTATAAAAAAAAAAAAAAAAAAAAAGGCACTGGCTAATGAAAGTTCTGTGGGGAAATAAGGAAGAATGGGGGGAAAAAATTAAGCCCCATGTAACAAAAGAGTTGGCGGCTTTTCCTTCTTCCTAATAGGTTTGGATAATGCAGTGTGCAGGCAGGTGTTATGTTGTATGAATCACATTTATAGGAACATTTTCCAATTTCTTCGCCGCCCAAGGCAGGGAGCTGCCGTTCATCCTCTGTAGATGAGTATTTCGGCGGCACAGGGTGGGCTGTGGCCCCCGCCCGCCCATCGCCTCCTGTCCCGAGCAAATCGGGCAAAAAAAGGAAAACAACCCGGAGAAAAGGGTGGGTTTGGGTCTGACCCCCATTGCGGTGACGCTTTGCTTTGCCCCGTGGGAGGGAAGAGGGGGACAGAAATCAATACATGGTGGGTCCAGTGCTGGCAAGCGGGAGGCCAGTCACTGGATTATGATAAAGATGATGATGATAATAATAATAAATAAGACTAATAATAATAATAATAATGATAATAATAATAAATAAACAGATCTTGCCAGTTTGCAGCACTAGCAGCCTGACTCCATATTTCAAAGGTCTGGGGGAAAACAGGGAGGATTGCATGGTTCATCAGGTG
The DNA here is from genome assembly GCF_000708025.1 of Charadrius vociferus. Taxonomy (NCBI): domain Eukaryota; kingdom Metazoa; phylum Chordata; class Aves; order Charadriiformes; family Charadriidae; genus Charadrius; species Charadrius vociferus. The sequence goes on from NW_009648149.1 coordinate 3,869,575, forward strand.
GCCCCTCTCCTCTCCGATGGCCCCCATAAAATAACACCAGCGGGGAGAGCTCGGCTCCATTTCCATCCCCCCGGAGGAGCAGGAGGCGGCTCGGAGCATCCCGTTTGCCACTTGGCCGTGCCTCCAGCCGCCCGCGGCACGGAGGGTCCCTTCGCCTTCTCAGCATCATTTTCAAGGAGCACCAAAACTGACCCGAAAGGTCAAGAAACTCACAGACCCCCATCTCTGGAAGGTTCTAAAAAATATCATGGAGCTGCCTATGGGGAGGGGAGGGGGGGGTGCCGTCCCCATCCCCCGGTCCCCCTGTCCCCGCCGGAGCGCGCCTGCGGGCCCGTGCGCCAGTTACGGCGGCATAAATCTCCATCGCAAATTTATTGCCATAATTTATCAGCTCATGTTGCTGAATGGCCAAGCAGTTAATTTTAAAATGAAGTGGTGCTATTTTCATTAATACCCTTGTGCTAACTACCTATCACAACACGCGGAGGCAATTAATACCGTGTTGCTGAAGTACTGAACCAATAAATATTTCCAGTCTTGGCTTGTCTTCGGCAGATAAAAGACATTGGACGATCCCACCGCCTTGGTACTACTCCCCGAGTCCTTTTCTTGTCGCATCATCAGGAACATTTACAATTAAGGAAGAGATTAAGTAGCCAGATCCGCCAGTAACAGGAATTTAAAAGGCCGTTGTTCCGTGACACGTGAGTAATCCCTTCAGGATATCGGTGCAATAACAATAAGCTTGAGAGAAGACTGAAAATTTCTGAAGATTATCTATCAGCAATACAAAAGCAATTTGGCACAGTCCGCAGTTGGGGAAAGAAAGGCGAAACCGCCCAACGTGTTGAAATTCGGTATAAATACTTTGTCACCACCGCGCTCGCTGCAGCTTCATGCCCCACCACGCCATGGAGCATCCTTTCGAGGGAAAAAAGGGCTCATGTGTGGACTCTGGTATTTCTGGCCAGAACGGGTGTTTCAGCCCCTATTTCTTCCCCTGATGAAAAATCAAATGGTGATAAACAAAACTTCACTAAAAAAGGGAGCACCGGGGCACGCTTCTCACCTGGCACAGCCACACACACCTTTCGATGGGCTTCGCACCGTACAAATCTCCCTGTAAGCACGTCCCGTCACTTCGCCCTCCAAGGCAGAGCCGCAACCGCCCATTTTTCTCTGCTTAAGCACCATCCCGGACTTTTTCTACCCAAAGTTTTCAATTTTCTGTTCGTGGGCTATTGCGTATTCTTCTTGCATCCCGAGGCAAGCTGACACATTTTGATAGCCATAAATAATAAATGGGATTTATTTCCTTAGATGCTGATGGAGACCTTTTCTGCCGCAGGAAGAAAGAGAAAGTGAGAAAGACCGAGTGAAAGAAAAGGTGTGAGAAAAGGAGTGATGGGGAAAAGGACCCAGCGGGGCAGGGTCCGGCCACCCTCCTGGAGCCCCTCCTGGTTCCTCCACTGAAACCCAGGGCAGCCTCAGCCAACAGCATCAATAATAAAGGGTCGAAATAAATAATAGTGAATGATTTGGTAGGGGGCGAGGTGATGGAGGAGAGTGCGGGGGCCGAGGGCGAGAAAGGAGCAGCATTAAGGAGCTATAGGTGAGTGCAGAATTGGCCACGCTGACCACAGATGGGGTGATGGGGAGAAACCTTCCCTGTGTAGTGTAATTGAACTTTTTTTTCTTTTTTAAAGCATATTTTCATTTTTCTGTGATGTGCATGGGGGGTTTCCTGTCCGTCCCTCCCACCCCGCAACCCCCGCTGCCCCAGGGGTCGCTGGCCCACGCCGGGGCTTGTCTACAAGCCAAAGGGGCACCACCACCATTTGGGATCATTTTTGCTGCCTTGAGATGAGCTTTCTGCCCCAAAGTGGGACCTCTGCCCTCCTTCCCCCCCATCCTCCCGGGACTTGTGAGGCAAAAGGCGGCATCGCCACTGGTGAGCCCCCCCTTGGGGCACTGTGTTTTCTGTGAGGACAGATTCGGCTTTTGCTTACCATTTAGTCACCTTGATGAGAAAAAAAGCTCAACTGAATGGGTTCCAACCATTCCTCAGCTGCTACACTGGGCATCAGACGCAGCAAGGGACACCCTCCGAGGACAGTGACAGAGCTGTGCCCAGCCCAAACCTGCCGTGCTGGCCCGGTAGCCTAAACTGCGACGATGTGGCGGTGTGCGAAAGGAAATCCTGGTGGTTTATGAGTGTCGGGCAACTATTTGTTAGAAAACACACATCCCAGAATCCCAGACTGGTGGGGGTTGGCAGGGCCCTCTGGAGCTCGTTTCATCCCTGCATACTCTGACGGAATTCTTTACTCTTCCCAAGTGGTCAGTCCCTTCTTCCACCTACTGTAAACTTCCTTCTTCCATTTGAGTGTTTTCAGGAGGTCTCTGCTCAGCCATGCAGGTCTCCTGCTTCCCTTGCCTGATTTCTTGTTCCCATCCCCCTGGCACCCGCCCTTGAAGGACTGATCAGCATTGATGAGATCCCCCTCAGTCTTCTCTTCTCCAGACTGAACAGCCCCACGTCCCTCAGCCTTTCCTCATAAAAGAGATGCTCCAGTCCCCTCAGCATCTCCGTAGCCCTTTGCTGCACCCTCTCCAGCAGTTCCCTGTCCTTCTAGAAGCAGGGAGCCCAGAACTGGACACAATACTCCAGATGTGGCCTCACCAGGATAGAGTAGAGGGGGAGGATGACTTCCCTCGATCTGCTGGCCACGCTCTTCTTGATGCACCCCAGGATGCCATTGGCCTTCTTGGCCACCAGGGCACGCGTC
>NW_009648149.1:3882302-3887981 GCF_000708025.1 Charadrius vociferus
CCTCCCCCGCTCCCGGGGAGGGGGACAGGCTCCCCGCTGCCCCGGCCGGCAGGGGATGCGCGCCGCCGCCCGTCCGTCCATCCGTCCGTCCGTCCGTCCCCCCACGGCACCGCGCTCCTTCACGCATCTTGCTATTCAGCCTGCGCCTTGCAGACAAGGTTACCCCAGAGCGGCTCTGTAATCCTTCACTGAAATAGGCTTTATTGATTGCTCTGGTCTATTGTTCCCTTTTCAAGTCCCCCAAGTTCAAGTTCATCCTGGTGTTACATCATGTCTCGTTGCTAGGGGCAACCAGACAGCCCCAGACGTGACTATCATTAGCAAGAGCGGCGCTGCGCCCTCCCACCGCCCGCCAGCCGCTCTGACGTAGCAGCCCCGCTGCAAACACATTGAAGTATTTATTCTGCCTAATTTATGACCTCCACAGCAAGAGAGACCCCCACTCCAAAAACCAACACTGTTGTATATTTAATTAATCTGTCTTTCTCTGGCACTTGGGAAAGTTAGACAAAGGTCTAATTATTGTGTGTCGCTCCCCACACTTTTCTTTTTGGGGTGACTATTTGCATGGGAAAAGAAACGGCGAGGCTGGGCGCGAGTCCCCTCCCTCCAAAACACCTTTTTTTTCTCCCCTGCCCTATTGACATTTCATGAAATACTTTAGCTGCTTAAGGGAATTAGAAAAAAAAAATCTGATGTGAATGTAACTCCTTCTGAGTTGGTATTCAGTAACACAAATCAACTCATGACATGTTTAAATTTAAATGCTAACCACACACTCTGCGAGTTACTTTAAAGGTTAGTTTTTAATCAATAGAAGTTGCTGACTCCGGAGTTTTTAGCGGCGCAGTGCAGCTCTGGGGCCTTTGTCTAGCGTTGGGCTTTCAAACTTTTTTTTTTTTTCTTGAGATGATTTTAGCAATGATTTGCAGACACAGAGTGCTATTGTGCTCCTGACTAGCAACATGTCAATAAAGGAGTAGAGTTACCATGCACCAGGGTGTCAATATGACTCCTGCAGACACTGCTCGGCCTTAATACCAATGAAAAAACTTAATTAACCCTTACGGGATCGACCCAAAACCGCACGGCTATTTTTTAACCTTCCGTGCCGGGGCTGCTCCGGATCCCCTTTACGTGAAAATCTGCCTTTACGGGATCCGAGCTCCGAGCGCCTCGCCAGCAGCCGCGTCCCGCGTCGCCTGCTCCCGCCGCCCCGCGCGGGTGAGACGTTTTTCGGGCCGAGGCAGCAGAGCAGCCAGACGGAGCGCGGCATTTACCCATCAGATCCCACCAGCACCGCTCTCGGGATACCGTTTTAATTTAGAGCGTCTTACAGCCGAAACGCACACACAGAATGATCCGCCTTTTCTACTAATCATTTTAATATTAAGATCTCATATCCCCCTCAAGCCTTCTATACACGTCTAAGTCTTCCCGGATTAGGTCTGAAGAGCACCATTGTCCTGCTGAGGCACCTGTGAAACTTCTCTGCAAGGGGAGAGGAGACCTCGGCGCCGCAAATGAAAACGTCTAGGAAGCGTATTATGCACTCGGAGCCCTGGTAGATGGGATCCGTCAGGGTTTTTTTGCACGATTAGGGGGGCTTAGAGGGGCAAAAAGAAGCCCCGGATCTCTACGTTCGGATGGCTGAAGGGTTTTATGCCTTCTTTGAGAGCGCTGCTCAGCGCGGTGCAGGCTGTGCTCTCACGTCTAACCACCTTACCCAGTTTATCCCTTCACGTTCTGTAACCTATCCGACTGCACCCAGACGGAGAACAGAGTATTGCCTTTCTTAATTTAAGATCTCCATTTAAATCATGTGCACTATCACAATACGGTCAGGATGATATTATCTCCGCGCGTTTTCATAAAAGAGCCAGTATTTTATTTCCCCTCTATTTACTTTGCAGTGCTATTCTCCCAGCGAGTATAGAGCTAAATGAATCCACCGGAGCTAAAGGTCCTACTCAGTGAAATTACTGCCACACAGTTGTCGGTGCCACTACGGGTCTGTATTGTCCTGCCGAGCACCTCGCTGTCCTTCCCCGGCGCTCAAGGTGAAACATCAGAAAGAATTCTGCAGTCCGGTACAAGATCTTCGCTTCCCTTTCTCCAGTCAAATGAAGAAGTAATCTCATCAGGTTGAAAAGTGCTGACTAAGGATTTAATAAAGTGCCTGCAGATGTGTGTCATCTCTAAGGTATTCAACTCATGTAATGCAAAACAGTTCCACACCGAATGTGCTTATAAAATTCCATTTAACCATTGCAGAGCTCTATTTTACTGTTCTCGGAGGAGTATTATCACACTTCTTTTTTTTTCTTCCTAATTTACAGCACCATGAAAGTTGAAACTCTGCGCTGCCAGTGTCTGAGAATCCTCACAGTAGTAAGGTTTTATGAACCATAAACAATATATACTTGACTGAATCCTAAACAGGAAGTCTGAAATGGCAATTACGTTTCTTTGATAGCGCGAGTCTATTTGTTCTTATGCTCTTCTGGAGATAGCAGAGACACACAAAAATCCTCGAGCCACTTCTGACAATCGGATCCTTTGTATGGGAAGAACAGCAAGGAAACACTCCGCAATTCAGGATATTTAAAAGGAAAAAAGCTGAAAGTGCCTCATTGACTCCGGTCGCAGTTTCTGCCTGCGTCAGGAGCCCAGAAACAGGCCCATTGTTTATTAAAATCTTCCTAAACCAGCCTTCCTGCGCGACGTGGTTCACCCCCGGCTCCCAAGCCTGACCGTGAGCGCCACGCACGTGGTTTAAACCAGAAAGACAATCAAATGCAAACTTGTTAAATTCACTTCTACCTGCACATCTCCTGCCTTAACAATGAGACCTTTCAGCTCGCACACACAAAAAAAAAAAAAAAAAAAAAAAAAAAAAGTGAGGCTTGTAAAGCGGCCCTATCTGTTTTTCAAATTAAAAAGTTAAACAAAAGTCCTCAAGGGCAAAGTTTAACGCTGCGGAAGGAGGTTGTTAATGTGGAATCCAGAACTGGGTGTGACAGTTGGCTTATTTCTCCGGGCGATGTAGGTTATTTAAGGACATTCACACGTTTGAAACTCTGACAAACTCCACACATAGGAGCTTTTGCTTCACCTAATCCACTTAGGGCTAAGACCTGGTCTGCGTTAGCCATTTTCTTTAGTTTTCAGCCCAGTTCGGCTGCCTGACGGCGGGATGGGGTCGGTGCCATCGGGACTTCAAACCCGGCTGCCGCGGTGCCGCGGCCGTTGCTGCCCCGGGCACGGCTGCGCTTGCAGGAAGTTATTGCTGCACGGGCCTGGCCGGGAAAATCCATCTTTGATAAGAGCCTAAATAAAAAAAAAACCCCCCAAACTTGCAGCTTCAGAGCTCGCCGGCAAAGCGGCTGTTTGAGCAGCTGAGCTGAACCTGAGCCACGACCGTCGGGCACCTGCGAGGATTCATCACGGCACATCAGTCCAGTGGTTTTGTTTGGGGATGATGTTTCAGTCACCTCAAGAACTTCAAGGCAACCAAAACCACTAAACCTGGGAAGGTGAATTGGGGTAACGAGTCCTTCTGATTGCAAAGATAAAATGAGAACGCAGACAGCGAGGCAGCAAACCGGTCCTTTAGACATCACCTTGTGAGAGGTTCCAGGAAGGCTCTTCCCCACGGTGGGTCGTTTGAAAACCAACGGGGCCACAACTGGGGCTTGGATGCAATTTCAGAAGGGCTGCCAGGGTGGGTGAAGGCAGTGGCAACTCAGCTGCTGGTGCGACTGGCTGGAGGGCTCCTGCGGATAAAGCAACTGCCTTGGCTTTACCCCACGTCCGAAATTGTCCCTCTTTGCTATTGGTTTCTCCAGAGTTTCTCCAGGCACGAAATTTGATCCTACTGCGTAAACCGAAAGGTGAATATTAAAGACAAGGTCACCTTTGTGCCTATGGAAGTTATTTTCTTAGAGCTGGGATTAATTATTTAGTAATTATATTTTCCAAAATGGAATACCGAAAGGGACGTAAGTAGCATGTTGGTCATCCCCAAAGGGACATAAAACAGTGAGTGAATCTTCTAGTTGTCCAACATCCACACCCAGGAGAGTCGCACGCCCCACTACGAGCATATTTATACTGTCTCGAGGAAGATAAAACCCGTCCCGGGAGGGACACTAGTCTCCAGGCGATGTGTACAGTAGCTCTGCATCCAATAGCTTTTGCGAGAACGCCAATTGTGGCAAACTGCATTAAATTACGTGCAATAATTTTGTAATATGGACTTCTGCCTGCTGACTATTAAAAATGTATAGTAGTCCAAACCACTTCTCTCCCGGGACCAACAAACTCACTTCAGGCAAGATTTCTGCTCGGGTTCAAACCTCAAGTTGGGAACAGCTAGTGTTTTTAACTAAGTCACCCCAAACCCTCCCAAACCTATGAAAACACATTCATACAGTAACTCCTGCTGTTGTTCCAGACATCTGAATGTTCCAGTAAAGTGTCCCAGCTGGCCCCAGATGTTTCTTAAGTATAAAGCAATGCTCTGAGCGCCGGACCCCCTGCCGCCCGAACCTGAAGCTCAGCGGATTAAAGATTGACTGCGCTATGACATATTCGCATTTAGCCTGAATATAATACAGCAAAGTCTTATCAATGGCAAATGTTTGAAATGCAATCCAGCAAGCAGAGTAGGCTGGCACTTTGAATATGTTGTATAAATAATGTATGGGAACTTAAGATCTAAATTAGATCTACAGGAAGAAAACTTTCCCTTTTCTCTGACTCTAAAAGAAAGTTCTCTCACAATGAGGTCATTTTTATGTCCCTCTTTCGGTTTACAATTTTGCTTTTAGACAGAGGGTCTTCCTTTTACTCCGGGAACATTTTGCAAGTTACAGTTTTCTTCCCGTTTTCTAAATTGTTAAGTGAGAAAGTTCAGTTATTTGTTAGTAAACTGACTTTGAAATCTGCAAAATAACTTCTAAACTTTGCGTGGTACGCTGAGAGCAAACTGCAGTAACGCTAAACCATAACCCTTGCTGTTTAAAAAAAAAAAAAAGATAGTGGAGTGAAAGAGAGAGAGGAAAAAGAAAGGGAGAAAGAGAGAGAAACAATCCCATTTTGCTTTTTGTTAGAGGACGGCATACTACATAGATCAGAGACTTTTCAAAAAATAAAAACCCCCACTGTACACAAAGCACAGGAAAATGTGAGGAAAAAAGGAAAAACCTAAAAGCAGCTTAGAATGTGTTAACTCTGCCATTCTGTCAGCTTAAAGAGTATTTTATGCTTGATCAACAGCTCTCTTTTATTATGCTTTTCTTTCATTCATTCAAGACATCAAAGACCAGAACCACCAGTGTACCTGATCTACCAGAAGAACTTGTAAGGGTGTTCTAAAGAAACGGGGGTATTGGGAGCCAGACACCCCTGCGGACAAGGCAGTTCAAAGAGAATATTTCAACAATGATTACATTTTGTAAATCTTTGTACGAAAGACAGCTTATTTCCTGCTTTTTTCATGAAAAATAGATTCTATCCATTAAAGTGAGCCCACAGTATGAAAGTTACTTGAGATCTGAGGTACAGCAAGCGGATTAAGTGGATGGTGAGATGAAATCTTTGAGAGAGACGATGGCTTTCTCTGATATTTGTCGCTGCCATAAGGTTTTCTGACTGGGATAGAAACTCCCCCCCCCC
>NW_009648149.1:3888009-3889286 GCF_000708025.1 Charadrius vociferus
CCCCCCCATTATTTATTTGTAGACTTGCTGGTGGCAGCGAAGACCTTTGTAAAAGCAAAATAAACCAAACTGAAACAGAAAGGAAAACTGTAACAAATAAAGGAACTAAGAAAACAAATGGCTGCAAAAACCTTTTGACATGTTTAACAGAAAAACTATATATATTTGCCCCACTCCGAAAATCGCAGGCTGGCCATTTAAATCCAGCAGACAACTCCGAAGAGCAGCACACAGACCCAAGCCAGCTGTTTACTTTTCAAAGCCCGTGGTGGTTTCTGCATTGATAAACTATATAACCTCACACACACAGAAGGGATTTTAGCTCTGCCAGACCTCATTGCTCTGTCCCGGTCTCTTTATGCGCTGTCACAGAATAAAAATGATCCTAACACAAACCCTGAAATAATATCTCGCTCCAGAAAGGACATCTTTGTAGATATTTCCTGAGTTACTGCCAAAAAGGATTTTTTTCGCCCATTCATCCTTTCAAAGTTTTGCTATAAACATAGCCAAAAATTGTTCGGGAGTAATCAGAAATGACCAAAATATGACCCACCAGCCAAGTACAGCTGTGGGGGGAAGGAAGCTGCCCCCACGCCTGCGGCCCGGCCAGCAGCCACCGCTGCCACCACACCTGGGTGACACTCACCGGCATCGGCACCCCTCTTGCTCCCCCGGGACAAACATCGCCTTTTGCGAGGGAAAGCAGTACGCCTTTTATCAAAGAAGCAAAAAGGCGACTTTAAAACCCACCTCGTGGTTCGCATCTACTCTTACGATTTAAAAGTAAATATGCTGTGAAGGGGTTTTTAAATTCTGTGCTTTATGCCTCACTTTTTAGACAGTCCTGTATTTTCCTCTGCTGGAAGCACAGTTAAATTTGCTAGAGAGTGCAACACTTTTATATTTCTTGTGCTAAATCTCACTGATTTCTTTCCTTCTTATGAAATAAAGCGTGCATCGGGACTTGGAAGCGCTTAAAACTTCACGCCGGGAACTCCCGTGGAAACCGGGACGGCAGATGCCCTGCTGCGCCAAGACGTTCCAGCATTTTGCTAGGAAAAAAAAGAAGCGAGTTTTTTGGGAACCGCCGTGCGCCCGCTGCCGAAACCGCAGCCGCCCGCCTTGCCCTGAGTTTTCCCTGTGTCCCTGGACGTGGCCCAAAGCTGGTGGGTGCACGGGGAACCCCCCATCCATCCCTGACAGTGGGTGCACGGAGAACCCCTCCATCCATCCATCCCTGTCGGTGGGTGTATGGGGACCCCCCCATCCCTGAC
>NW_009648149.1:3889297-3895094 GCF_000708025.1 Charadrius vociferus
CGGAGCCCCGGCCCCCGCCCAGCCCCTCGCGGTCGCCGTCTGCCCGTCCCGGGCTCCCGGCAGCGGCGTTTTGCAAGTTCAAGTTCAGGTTTAAGCGAAATAAAACGCTCCTCGGGAGTCTGCAGCCAGCCCTCATTTACATGTGATCCCTCTGAACTTCGCCTGCGCCAGCGCGCCCTGTTTCCAGGGCCCGCCGAAGGAATGTTTTACAGTTAGAGCCCGCAGTGCTTTCTCAGGCATTTTAGACCCAGAGGCCCAAGTTTCAAGCTGCAGCATTAAAAGTTTCCACAGAGCTACTGCAGAGAGAGGGAGGAAGGGGGGGGAGGAGGGAAATGAGGAGAACAATATCGTCTTAATTGTCTCTATATAGCTCCACAGTTAAAGTATTACTTTTTAAAGGGACATAATTTATTCTGGAGGCACGGTGTTATAACAACCAGTACATACTTTCACCGCGGCGTAACCCGCTCTATTCTTCATTGTGCTCTCCGGTTTTGTTGCTTTTGCAGAACTCCTCGTTACCCAGTCCCCTATACTGTACTTACAGTTTTATTCAATTTAAGCCAGTTCCTGCAGTCCTCAGGCAAGCGAAACTCCCCCGAAGCCTCAGGAGTTTTGCCTGCACCAGGACTGCAAAAATAATCGCCCCGCAACCACCGTTCCCCCAACCTCCCCAAAAGCAGTAGCGAGCACCTTCCTACAGGGCTCCTGGCAGCAGGTCTGGGTATCCCCAAAAGTGCTCTTTCCTCCCCCGAACCACCTCTGCAAACAAACCTGATGGCTCCCAGTGGCGTCCCACCGAGCCACTGGAGCGACCTGAGTGCCCCGAGGGGTCCCGGTGGGACGGGCTGCGCTGCCGGCAAGTTGCTGCAGAGGCTCTGGCTCTTTGCTCTGCAGAGTTTGGGGTACAAAAGGTAGTTTTCAGCCGCTTTTCTGGAAAGTCCTTTAGAGGAAAGCGAGGGGAGAGACTAACTTGAACTGGAGGGGAAAGCGAGAGCTCCCTCCAAAATGCCCCCCCAAAGTCTCCAGCGCCCGGTCTCTGCCCGCATGCGATGTCTGCGGGCGAAGCAGAGAAATGATCAGCCCCACGGCTGTGCTGGGAGAGGCAGGACAGCGTGCACAGCCCCAGGACAGCAGGCCGAAAAATAAGGAGTGGGACACGGGTCGGTGGAGGGAGGAGAGGGGACGTGCGGGCGAGGAACTGGGCTGCGGGCAGCGGGGACAGCGGGGATGGCGGGAGGCAGGCTGGGCAGGTGCGGAGGGACAGAGGGACAGCGTGGGAGATGGGGACTCGTGGGTCGAAACGACAGAACAGACTTCAGAAGCGGGCAGAGAAATGTTGGGGTTTGGAGATGGCAGAAAGGGGAGAGGAAGTGGGGTTTTGGCAAGTCCAAGGTGTACTGGGCAAGGGGATCAAAACTGGTCTTCAAAATTAACATGGACAGAAATAGAGGCACAGAAGCAACTCCGGTGGTTTGCCACATTAATCTTAATATTAAAGTAGACAGTGAGCTGGAGGAATAACGAGGAATCGGTTCAACATTGAACCTCCCTCCCCAAATCTCCCCTTAAAAAAAGAAAGCCAAGAGGGCACTGAGATGAACAAAAAACCCCTCCTCAATGCCATAACTTTTGATGTCTGCGTTTGTCCCGATGCTTTGTACCTTGCTGACCTGAACAAACTGCTCTAAGAGAAGCAGAGGGCCGTACACCTTGCCTGCACTCAGCGCTTGGCCCCCAGATGTGCAGCCATGGGGATCGATGAGGGGACTTCTCCCATTACGCCATGGGGAGCCCCCGGCCAGGGATGTGGTGGCCCATGAGTCCCGTCCAGCTCCATCAGGGCCATTGGGGTTGGGATGACACAGGACCTGGGTGACCGGGGTGAGGAAAGGCCACCCCAGCTCTCCGGTGGAGAAATGGGAAAAGCCTTCGCAGCACATGATCTGCCTTTGGACGAGGAGGGACGCATTAGACATGGTTGGCTAAAGGGAGTTGGGTCTTGGCCTAGCTTGGAGTGATTTTCACACATATTGTGAGATGCCAACGAAAGTCCTGGTGGAGTGTAAAGTCATTAAACGAGATGAAATTAAACAATTCAGTTATTTCTGCTTCATCATATTTGTGCAGTATGGCAGGCAGAATGAATTACTACTAATGATCAAATTTAGTAATACTAATTAAACTATCTCAATTTAATTAATACTAACACAGAAAACAGACAAAATTACCAATGTAAACCTTGAACTTAAAATCAAAAGGTGCCTCTTCGCTTTTATGAGTCACTGAATGTGAGGCTTTTCTCTGGAAATAGACTGTATAGAAGTGGCTCTTTGTACTCATTAAGTGAGCTGCTCCATTGTATCGAGAATTATAACTCTCCCCCACCTTTTTTTTTTTCTTCCCTTTTTCTAAATTTTACTACTTTTACCCTCGTATTCCTGAAAAGCTTCCAGGAGAAGAATCTTAACTCTGTTTTGACTCACGCAACATCAACAAGACTGATAAAGCAGTTCCCCTTGCTGGGCCAAATTCTGCCGTTGTTACTAGTGTTAGGAAGACGACGAGTTTATAAAGAGCCTGTGGAGCCTCCCTTGCTGGGAATGAACCAGATGGAACATAAGCTGGCCTGTACTTTCAGATTTAGCCCACAAGACAAGTAAATTGGGAAAAGAGCAAAACTAAACCCATCTCTACATCAAGGAAGATTGCTTTGGAGTCACTGAGAGAAAAAAACAGTAGCCACAAGAAAACCCCTCTAGAGATACGTGCCTCCCCATAAAGAAAATGTGAATTTTAACCTTTATCTTATTTGAAAAAGACTAGATTTGTTCTACTGTGTATAGATATAATCAAAATACAAGCACAATTAAGCAAAAATATTATTGTATTTCTAAAACAAACTCCTGCCAATAACAACTCTTCCATCTCCTACTCTCATCGACTTAAATGAATGTACAGTCGGGTCCAACACCATAGATTCACAGACACGATCTTAAACCCGAAAGACTGCAAGAAAGTCCTTCAAAAAAAGAGAGGAGTCAAACAAGGAACGTTATGTGTAAAAGTGTTCCTGCAAAATCTCAAATGTCATAGTTTAGCACACGCAAGGATGAAAAAACCCAACCCCACATACAAGTTTCATATCTAACTTTATCTCCTCTTTTTAAAAAAGATACCTTTTCTGTTGTTATATTTAAAAATATGTAGTTGTAGCAAAAGCACAAAAGGACACCTAAAGTTGTATAAAGGTGCTCCAAGCAATGCAGAAAGTATTGTGTTCAGCCTCAAAGGTGGCTGCATTTTATTTGTAGTGATTTTTGTTACTCATCGCTCACAATTAAAATTACATTTCATTAGCTTCTGAAATGCATTTAGCTGCATCTCTTCATGTGTAGCAGTAACTAGTATTTGTATAGCTGATGTAAGACTTGGGTCATGCAAGTCAATATGCCTGAAAATATTATGATTATAGTGTCAGTACTGTTTTCAAAATTGAATATTAATAACCAAAGTAACTAAAGGCTACATAGTCAAGTCTACAAGATATGTTCATGTTTAGCCTCTTGAATTATTAATATTAGATTTTTTCTTTTAAATGGGTTTGGATTATACTTTTCCAGTTCTACCTTTGTTCAAGTAGAATATACTATAAAAACAAATGCCTAAACCAAGACGATACCTTTTGTCGCTCTGAACTAAAACCAGGTAAAGTTTGAAAGCTACAACTTGGCATGCTGAGAGTAATTCTTACTGAGAACCAGCACCTTTGTTAAATTTAAAATAGAAATAGGTTTTAACAAAATTGCAGGCATTTTGCTGTATTTCTTTTGAAGCCCCAATCCTTCCCCTGAATGCTCTTTACATTTGTCTAGGATAGTCCAGCACTAGGGGAGGTGATGCTCAGTGTTCCAGGAACATGAAATCTGCTGCAAACTGGAGAATCCGTCTCTGTTAAGAAATGGCTTCTCATCTTTTGGTCCCTTCTTCTGGAATTTAGCATTAATTTCAGAGCAAGATAGCCTACTTTGCATTCACCTCTGGAGCTTATTTGTTCCTTGACCTCCGTGTTAAGGCCATTAAGCAAAGGTGATTCTTAGAACAGAGGCAGCTTAATGCCTATCCATTGGAAAGCATGTAGGGATTGTGGCCTTTAGTTTTTGACCTTCATGGTAGGTTGTGGTCCTAATCCTTTGATTGCACAATTGTTAAAAAGTATATATGGCAGTTGGCAAAAAATCTTAACGTTCCAGTAAATGCAAAAGTCATAAATTCAGCTGCTGACCTTTTCCGTCCAGGTCACATGTGACACCTACTGGAGTTTGTCAGTCTGTGTGGAATTTATGGAGCTCATATAGGTATCAGCTGCGAAAGCTGAACTTTCATGAAATGTCTTTCAAAGGCACTTCCAAAACCCTTGTAAAAAGTCAGTGTGTCTTTTTTTTTTTTTAAGGGTATACATTCTACACGCATTTTAAAAGGTCTCATCACGCCATCTCTGCAAATCTTCAACGCTTATGAAACTTCAGCTCTTAAATTGTTACGCTTTCCAAAATAGAGAAATCAGGCCAGGCATGTAATTATCATGATTACCAACTTCCAACAACCCCTTTCCAAGCCTACAGAATATGCTGAACCTCTGCGCGCTCCTTTCTTTCTCACGTACATCTCTCTGTCCCTCTCTGAAATCGATAGTATTGATGGCATATTGTCAGTCAGGGAAATGTGATTTGATAGTACCCTAAAGCAGTTGCAAAAGGGAAGGAATACAGAACCTACTCAGGTCCACACCGTGAGCGTGAGATCAATGTTTTCAATAATACGTTTGCCGCCATGTAGCACCCTAACTGTCGCAATTAATAATGTAGAAGGAGCTGATTAACTTAAGTAAAGTGCTCTCCACTGTGTAAACACATGAAGATCTATAGGGCAAAAGAGGAAAGAACGAACAAAACGTCATTTTTATATTTTATGTGGACACATTCTTGCTTTCTATTCTGCTCTTGTAACAATTACTGTACTAGCCACTCTGACAGAGTCAATAAATCGATCTGGGACCTGATGCAGCAGCGAGGCAGACTAATCCAATACAGCATTATCTGCAATGGAGGCTGGGGGCGGGCACGGGGTGGCCAGGAAATGCGCCAAGTCAAGTAAAGGCACTACAAGGCGCATAACTATAATCTTGCCTTATACTCATTTGTTTGATTCGTGCGTGTGTGTGTACACATGCACGTGTGCATCTTGAACCAATGCAGGAGGGAAGTTCTCTGCCCGTGCTGCATCTCCAAAGTCCTTACAATATCCAAAGTCCTTACGATGCTCCAGGTGGTCACAGGACCCTGTGGTTGAGCGAGGATCCGCACCCACTCTGATTTCATCGTGTCAGCACTGTGGCTGCTGAATTTAAAGACCTGACGACTCTCTCCCCCACCACACTGAAGTCAGTACCTGCTCCCCCTCTCGCCTGCGCCCACAACAGCAGCAAGCGCTGCTGCTTGTCCACTGAAAAACAAACGTGGGAGTCCCCTTCCGTGTACTCTGTACCTGTGAACATAGGAACTGTCACGTTTTGTCAGATTAAATGGTCACTTGGGTCTGGTATTATGTCTCTGACAGTGGCTGCACCCCTCTTGGGAGGAAGATGCAAGAATCCCTATAAAGGAGATGAACCAAAATGATTTAGCCTGAGGGGAAGCTTCTTCCCAGCCCCATGCAGTAAGTGGCAGGGCTTGTAAATCCATGTTAGCGGGGAATATGAGATTGAAAAAATAAAAATAAAAGAAAGTTTCCTGCT
>NW_009648149.1:3895105-3896258 GCF_000708025.1 Charadrius vociferus
AAAAGAAAACTGTTTTTTTGGCAGAAGTTCTCCAAGAAGGAGAACATAGGCCATTGTTATTATGAAGACTTTTCAATGAAAACGCAGAAAATCATTGCCTTTTAGAGTAATTGTTTAGCTAAAGAAAGGTTACACAGCTTGTAGAGAATTTAGTAAGAAATTAAATCTCTCCAGCTCATTCATCATATTTCTGCATTTGCCAACTCTTCCCACCAGGCCCACACTTACTTCTTCTCTCTCTTCTCCCCTACTGTGGAGCATAAGTAATGGCCATAAAACCCACAGAAAGGGTGCCTTACGCACAGGCTTCCCGTTTATTGTAAGGGGGGGGGGGAATGCAATAAGTTTAATTGCTTAGTTTGGGAAATTCGTCTATGTCCATTGTAAATAACTGTATGCTATATCTACTGGCAATAGGATGCTTACTGTTCGTTTCCAAAAGAAGCCCGAGCTGCTCACCAGAGCCTGCAAGGAGGAAGAAGAAGAAAAAGCACAGGAAAAAGGACACACCCCCCCTGCGGAGGACTAACCCAGGCGTTTCTGGGCTGGTTTGGCTCCAACCCACTTTGAAGATAAGGCCACATGATGGTACTGGGAAGTTTTCTATGAATCTTTACCTTTATAGTGCAATATGTGCTTTCTTCTCGAGGTATACTGTTCGCTGTTGCTTTTTAAGAACTGATCTGAGAGCGAAATTTCATACTGCCCCTCTGCGTGAAAGCTCAATTAAAGGGGCTTTGTGCACTGAGCTGAACAGACAGTGAAGGGAATGGGAGTTGGGAATGACCCTGATTTCTGGTCACCTTTGGATCTCCTCTCTGTGGAGCACACTCTGGACTGTCACTAGCAACCATGATCAGAGCAGCACGTTCACACTCATGCTGCACGGGGGACGTGGTGGCTACGGAGCTATTATGTGATCAGGGGCACATCAAGAGCACCATTACCACATGCGGGCTCTTTGCTCCCGTCATGGTGGAACCATCTCAATTTCAGCTCAGCGAAGGATTCAGCCAACAAAAGAGAAGAGCGAGTTTAATACGGCCAACCACAAAGCAAAGGCAGGATCTGAAACTTTCTTTCAGCTTCCCAGGGTCCGAGACCTGCTGATGCTCGATAGAGATTGACACAGCACTTTCTAAGCACACTCTTT
>NW_009648149.1:3896504-3912626 GCF_000708025.1 Charadrius vociferus
CACTCTTTCTAGACTTATACTACTTATACTCCCATGGCAGGGAGGGTGGAACTCGATGATCTTTAAGGTCCTTTCCAACCTAAACAATTCTATGATTCTATGATTTTTAGAGCCATCTCCAGGCCACCCTCAAGATCAGGCAAGTACAGCTGCTTCCTGGGTGGAAGATGAAAGACAGCACCAACATTCAGGTCACATAACAGTAGATTGGTGTCACTGGTTCTGCAGCAAAACACTCTTTGCTCAGGGATCAAAACTTTCAGTGGTCATAACAGGGTTCAAGCCCACAAGAGCCCATCCTTCTTCAGGATCCTTCAGCCCACCCTGGCAACTACTATAAATTAAGTGGTCACATATACAACTTTATCCTCTCACACGCTCAACTGTTCATTATAACAGTTCTGTTTCTGATCTCTGTTTTTACATGTATTGTATATCTCTAGTAGGAGCAATCTAAAATTCAGATGGCACTTTGAGCAGTGTGTAACTCTGCTCTGTGTCTCGGAGGTGAGCAGCCCTCGCTCCCCATTGCCGATACGGGAAATTCCACAGATCCCTGCTGGATTTGGGAGGAGAATGAACCCTCTAACTTCAGCAGCTCTAGAAAGTTGCAGTCCCACACCCCAAGTTGTGTTTTTATATCTGGTCTCTGCAGATTTCTGTTCTTTACCCAGGAGAGACGTTATTCTTGCATTTAAATGATGTTCTGAACCTGCCACTACATTTGTTGCCACGGTCCAAGAGAAGGAAAGGGGCAGTCAAGTCTCTGCTTAAATGTGCTTTGCAGTTAAGTTTCTTCCAAAGCCACGTGCGCTGGCTGAGGGAGGCTACTTTATGGAATACGTAGTTCTCAGGGGGCTGAACAGATTTGAACAAATGCTTCCAAATTAGGGTTCTTCATCTTCATTCCCGCCCAAAACACACGTGGTGCATTCAGCCTTGAGGACAAGTATTCTTATCCTGGGGAGGAAGAGTCACCTAAGCAACAAGTAGCGCTGACCTGGCTTATAAATAGTTCTGCTCAGAACCCCCGAAATAAAAGGCCTGATCTTGTTCCTGCAGCCTCTCATGTTCTCTGCACGTCCGCTGCAGTGTACGAGCCACACGCAGCCCTTACGCTTTTTCTGAACACGAAGTGCCCGGCGAAGCGGAGCGGCGGCTCAGCTGTCAGCACAGTGCAGCGATACCAAGAGATCCTGAGCTTAGCCCTCCTCCCCGAGGGCCGGCTGGTGCTGCCTGGCTGACCCGAGCGATTCCTGGGCGCTGGGAAATAGGAGAAAGAGAGAAGGGTGCCGGGGCCGAAAAGGAGAGGCAGCTTGCGGTACTCATTAATAAAGCACACCAACACGAGCTGCGCGCGCGTCCGGCGGCTCTGCGTCCCTTCCTGACGGTGCGGAGGGCAGGGCACTGTGGCAGGGGTTCAGCGAGAAGCAAAACCGGGAAATCCCCGCGAAGCGAGGCGCGTGTTTCATTTGTCAAAAAGGAAAATGTGTGCACTGGTTTCTTTCTTCCATAGGGTGGCAATGGAACCTGGGCACAAAACAGCTCTGCAGTTTCAGCCGCCGGAGCGATAGCTCTGGAGGAACTGCATTAGCTTCCTATTCAAGGTGCTGACTTTGATCTATGAATCCTATACGCTTTCTTTCGGGCCCTGCTACCTGCGAGACTGCTTCCCTGCCTCCCCCTGAGCTTGGCCTCCAGCCGCAGCGAGGGGCATCACCTGCACCACATTCCTCCGAATTAAGCGTCTAGGCAGCAGTGACTGGCTGTTATCACAGAAGGACCATCGACTCTGGAATTTGCCTCCCTCCCTTGTCTGACAGAGCTCACATCTGCTAACCTACAGGACACAGCATAAAGCTCATTTTTTTCTCATGCCCTTTGTTTTAAAGTGCTGCCAGTGAAAAATTGCAGGTCGCCGTTTGCTTTCTAAAAGGATTGTGGAGAAGTAAAATAGTCTTTCCCTCACCTCTCTCAAAGAAAGTAATTGTACAATTAGGTTTGGGTACGCACCTGAGGCATAAGGTGGTTTTTGAGAGATAAATAAAAGCCTAAAAGAAGAAGCTACAAAGATACCACTGCCTAATTCAGGAAGGTAGAGAACAGGAGCAGATCTAAAGTTAGCAATTTCCTTATACTATAGTCATTTTGCTAAACTTCAGTAATTTCCCCCCCAACTTACCCTTTTATAGATATGTTTCACAGCGTGCATTTTTGTACCTAGTCCTTGTAAGGCTGGTAGCAAGAGCACGGCTGTGCCTGAGCTTGCTGGTGTTCATACAGGTAGTTTTGCTGCCTAGTTAAGCTTGTTTTGGGGGTTTTCTTATATTTACCGAGGTGTGCTAGGTACGTTATGGGCTTTTTGTTTTGATTGTTTTGCATTATAAAGGCTGAGCTCTATCTAGAGCGCGGTTGTGGCTGGGTGGCTCTCCGGCCCCACCAGGGAAAGTGTGAAAAGACAGGACCTCACTATCCATGATCTGGCTGTAGCTTTGGGATCAGGCAAAGCCAGAAGCAGGAAGAGCTTCTACTTCTGTTCTTCTAGAAAACAGTTTTATCTTTTCCTAGGGAAAGGTAAGGGAATAAATATTTGGTTTTGCGCTTAACTGAGTTTTAGAAACGAACTGGGATGGGGCTGATATAAAGCATGTTTAGATTAGAGAGGGATTTTTCCTGAAACAGCTGGACAAGAGGGTGCATGATACGCTTTCTCTCTTAAGCAGAGAAGAAAACTATTTAGATTCTCACAGGTGGTAAAGCAGTCGATCCTCTGCCCGGGTGCCTGCGGTGGGAGGCAGTTTCTGTTCTGTGCATCCCCGTAACCTTACTGCGTAAGGCACCCGGGCTACTGGCAGGTAGGAAGGATTAGACGGAACAGGCATGTATTGCTCAGGAGCTGTTTTTAGCATCCGAAGTACAATTTCCAGGAAGATGTAGGGTAAGTAGGTGGCAAACAGGACTCAGCCTAGTAAACAATGTTTATGTGAAGTGGAGCTGCAGCACACTGACTACTTACAATCCCTAAAGGAATTTTGAGGTAAAGAGCAAAGCGAGGGCATTAGAGAGCAGCAAACACCGTTTAGAGTGGCGAGTGACAATGCGAACTCCGGCGACAAAGAGCAGGTTGCTAGTTTAGTGTTAGCAGCCGCACGGACTCTGAGCACATATCCTGCGTTTCACAATTACTTTTGTCGCTTGGTTAGGAAAAAAAAAAACAACCCCAAACTCAGAACTCTTTATCCTTTATTAGTGGTGTTGCTACTGATAGGCTAGTCCCTAATTAATGTGATGGTACTTTCCCATTCCTCTACCACTCTCCTTATTACAAGTCCTCGGCAATATGAGAGACGTATCTATTACTTAGTCATGAGGTATCCAGACCAGCTTGCTTTTGAAACTAAAGACCGTGTACCCCAGGCATACTGTATTTCTGATTTGCATATGGAAAAGGCAGTTAAAAAGCTGATGCCCCCATATTGCTTGCGAGTCAAGTAGCAAAAGTAAATGATTTATCAAGCAAAGGTTACAACACCTGTGCCTTTTTGTCAACATATACAGAGGATGCCAAGTCAAGTGCTTCTTCTAATAGCTCAAACAGAAATTTAGATTCAAATAACCCCCCAGATAGGACAATTATGCAGTGAGCCGCTGGAGTGGCAGAGTGATGGATGGGGTAAGCAGAGGCAGCGACTGAAAAAGCAAACCAACTGAAAAGTTTTGAAGCTGCTAAAACCAGAGAAAGCCAACAGCCCTTTTGGGGTTTTGTTACTGAATCAGAACTACTGACTTAAATCAGTTTATTTCCTGGTCTCTTCTGTCATGGAGTTGTCATCCTGCTACAACCTTTGTTGACACAGGAAGATGGCCTTTTTCTAAATAAAGTATTATAGAAAGTCTATAAAGTTCCTTTAAGGGATTATATTTGAAGCAATCTGACATAAATTAGAATATGCTGCTAATGGAAATGTCTAATGCTAATTTTTATAATGCCCATTAAGAAAGGCATGTACTGGTTTTGATTGTTTAAAAACAGCCCAGGACAGAATGATCCTTGCTCAAACCCAGCTATGCTGTTGTACATTTGTCTGAGATTTTATTCCAATGTTCTGTGAAAGCCTGTGAATGCCCATGTATGGGAAATGCAACTTCTGCTGCACGGCACTGTCACATCCCTGTGCACAGACTCACTTTTGCAGTGTTTTAAGACTAATAACGATGATGCGTAACTCAGATCACCCACCAATTGGAAGAGAAAATCAGAGCCACCAAAACGCTGACCGTAATGTTTTCTTAGAGCTTGTAGCTGGACCTTAATTTTAAAAAAGCAGACGTTCAGATACAGTCTTCATTTTTTATTTTGTTGATCCAGCAGTAAAGTGTTGCTTAACCCTAATATTTAAGCTTGCCTTTCAGAAGCTCTGGGCATTCGCTGCTTCCTCTTGTCTCAGGGAGCTGTGTGGCCTGGCAGTTACTGGTCCTCAGGACCCATATCTTAGGTCGACTCTGAACGTACTATAAAAATCCTGATGGAAAGCAGCCACCTCAGCTGCTTTTAATAACACAGTCCTATGTGTTTTTATATTTTCATTTTGAAAATATCCTAAGCGACCATCCTATACACTAATGCCCTGCAAAAAAAAGAGTACAAAAGCATGTCTTTTTTTAGAGGAAAGCTAAGTAAATCCCAAATCATTGCAGTTAGTATTTTTACCTCACTTATCTGATGTAAAACACAGTCAACTTCAGAGCTGTTTCATGAATAAGTAGTGAGTTTTGCTGATAAATTATATATTTAGTATCAAGTGGGTTGTGGTGGTGTAATGATGTATAGAAGCACGGAGATGCAGCTGGAGTCAGAGACTGGAAGTCAGTCTCCTTACCCACTGCAGCATGTTTGACTTTAATTGAAAGCTGTGCTTGAGTATTGTTTTTCACTGTACAGCATTGTTATTCACTATACTGCATTACATAGAAGCACTTAAAGTAAGGCTAGAGCACTTTAAAATGATTTAAGTCATAAATAAGGAGGATAAAAGTTTACAGTCAACAAACTTATCTGGGAAACCTAGGCTGCAGGATGCAAATAAGTTTAAAATATTTTGGAGACTTAATACTTTTGTGTCTCACTACATAATCAATTTACCAACTAGTAGTTTTTCAAGTCTTCTGGAAAAGGTAAGTAGCATTCTCCAAAGGGTTTCAAGTTTCCTGAGCTATGAAGGAAAAGACCAAATGCTTAAGGACTTTAACAGTATGCCTTAACATTCCTCTTTCCCAATTTCAATGTATTTCTGTGTATTCCAGTTGTTTCCAAAACGACTGGAGAAATAGGATTTACACGTGAAGGCGCACGAAAACTTGTCACGTACATGAACGGAATAAAGGAAGAGGCCTGAAAAGTGGGGTGCAGGCTGCGTTTTGTTGAGGCATGAAAAAAAAAACCCCAGAACCTGATGGGTTAAAACCCCGCTCTGCACTGCTGGTGTACTTTCTGTGACCCTATTTAATGCAGAGAAGGTTTGAGATTCGATGTAGTTTAACCTGTGCTGTCGGCAGAGCTATAAACTAGAGCCCCTAACAAATTGTACACAAAGAACAGATAGCAAGAAAACACATTGCGTTCACGGGCATCTGGTTGCAGCCCTGTAAACCGAAAATCTTCATTAACGAGTGACTTGTGTTTCGTTGACAGCGTAGGTGCTGAAGCCATCGCAACAAGGAGTCTGTCTTCATATACGGGACTGTGGCATGTGGCAGCCATTCATCTGTACACTAATTACTCAGAGGCATAGAAACGATTTGAAAGAACTTACAAGATCTAAGAGTAGTACTCCCCAATTTGCTAGTTAGTTGAATTATTACTTTTTAGTCACCGCAACCAGCTCAAAACCAAAATTACAAATACTTCTTGCTGTTGACCTTTAAAAGAATTGTAACGTAGTCAAGCAGTCATTTAAAACTACAAACTACGGTTGTCCTAAAGCACTAGTTCTGCTCACTTTTTTATACCTTCTCCCCCATGATAACGTGATATTAAGCACAGACTTAATTTTTTCAACATCTGGCTCAAATTAGCTGCTAACAAAACTGCCAACAACTATTTTCTTAATCGACCCTGGGAATTTGATACAGCTTGGAAAAAGCACATTTAAACCTCGTCCTTCTCCTAAAGAAACACAAATGTTTACTTGAGCTTCTGATTTGACCATAGCAGGACTATGAATTCAGTTAACCCAGCTTTATAGGCCTGCCTCAACTGGACTTTTTTCTCTTTGTGTAAGGAAACAGATGTGCTCGCAATTACAAAATCTCCTGCTCGCTCAAAGCCCACCATGCAAATGGCCAACCAGGAATTCGAGGCTATTTTATTTTTTTTCCAGGGAAATCAGTGGAGCAGTCTCCCGTTGTATCTGGTGGGGGACTAAGGTGCACTGCGACCCGATGGGTCTCTCTGAGCTCCTTTTGCACGGGCAATGAAATGCACTGCCTTGGGAACAGGTTGGAGCAAAAGTCTTTGAAAACCCAGTCCTCGAGGGAAAAAACTGCGCTAGAAGCCAGTATCTTAGAAAGCAAGAGAGGTCTTTCCAGTTATGAAAGCAGCGTTATTACTACGTAAGCCCAAAAAAACACAACAGACAAACAAACTGCAAGTGACATTTCACTGTAGTTACTGAGACCATGTGGGTGAAGTGACAGCGGCAATGCAGCTGGCTCCGCGGGGACACGTTAGAGGACACTGAAGAAGAAGAGGCTGCAGGCATACAGAGAAGTCGAAAGCGGCCCACCTGAGTCTGTTGAGGGATATTTACAAAGCTTGGATCCCGTGGTCCAACACTGACGAATCGGTTTGCGGGGGAGGTGCTGGGTGTCGAGTAGGCTGTGAAGGGAAGGGACACATGCGTTGAGGAAGCGGCACTAGATTGCACACGAACAACACCAAAACACACCGTCTCAGAGCCACCTAAGCAGATGTTTAACATAGAAATGTGCAAAACGTTTTAGAGAGCGAGAGTTTGGTTTTAGACACCGGGAAAGGTTTGGTCCTTATGATGGGGATATAAACATGGAGGGGATTGGGCTGGTGGGAGAGGGCTCCTTGCCGGGCAGGACGGCCGCGACGTGCGCTTGGGAGAAGGTGCTGGGGTGACCTGCGCTGCTCTCCATCCCGCGGGAGAACCGCTGCAGGCCCTTCCACGTGGGGACAGCACACGGGGCTTCTGTACATCCTGGTATTGCCTGGCTGTTTTCACTTGAATATGGGGTATCTCTGGTTTTCATGGGGTTTTGTATAGCAGTGAATTTACTAACGTGCTTATTAACAGAATCAGACCCTTATTTCATGCTAATCCCGCATTCTCTCTTGATATAAAGTTTTGGTTTTCATACTGCTGTGGTCTGCACTCTCTAAAATGTTCACTTGATGTGTTTGACAAACTAGGAAGATCCTTTCGGTAAAAAATTAATGGGTTGCAGTTTCACTGGGGTGGTAAGTGCAATCAGTCTGAAGGCTGAAGCTGCCTTTAAAAACTGGAATGGCTCCCATAAATGTAAAGCTATTAAATGCAATGCAAGCCAAGAACCCAGATTACTTCCAAACTTGAAGTACTTTAATGATTTTATTGTTGCATTATATTCTCCACTGCAACTGTCCACAATGCCACGTACTTCCACATCCAAAAGCTTTCAATGCATTTCCAGTCTTCCTCTCATTTGAAAATCCCCCATGCAATCTTCTCCCCTCGTCAGGTTTTTGCATGTTCAGATCTAAATTCAAATAACCTAAATAGATGCCTTAATACAAACAGTGATTCTGTCTATTTTAAATATATTTATGGGAATGCATTCTGCTGAATAAAATCCCCAGACAATCTGACTATCCAATGAAGAGACAAAAAAACAATGTTAAAAGGAAAGTTATTTGCCAAATTCCAGTCAGGCTAAATATAATGTTCAGACCTCAACGTTACAGAAAAATAAAGCGAGTTAAGAGTCAGAGAAGACACTGAGGTGTCTGTGTAGATGAAAGCCTGTTGCCTCCCCTGAAGGGAGAATGTTCGCTGAAGAGGCATTACCCTGGAGGAGCCTTTGGTTTAAGACTGTACTGAATCAGACCAACGCTCCGCCTTATCCACTGTCCTTTCTCTTACAGGGGCCACAAGCGGATGCACAGGGAAGAGTCAAAACAGGTCACATATTTACTTTCTTATATTCTTTCCCACCCTCTGGTTATTTTCAGCTCAGGGACTCCCTGTATTTAACGGCCCGCAAGGGATTTCCCATTGATGAATGTCCGATCTGCCCTTGAACCCATGCAAACATTTTGCATCCCACAAAACCCTTTGGTGAGGAGTTTCTAAGTGTATGAGCATGCAGAACCGCATCCTTCCCTCCCCTCTCTACTCAAGTCTCACAAACGCCTCATGACACCTCCTAATTCTTACAATGATATCAGACAGCTTCCCTTTCTCAACGAGCATTGCCCTGAAATCACCCCAGGAACTGCATATTTTCATTTCTTACTGACCTGAGGGGAGCTCATCTGTCTAGGACAGGACGAGAGGAAATGGCCTCAAGTTGCACCACAGGAGATTTAGATTGGATATTAGTGAAAATTTCTTCACTGCAAAGGTTATCAGACATTGGAACAGGCTGCCCAGAGAAGTGGCTGAGCCACCATCCCTGGACGTATCTGAAAGATGTATAGATGTAGTGCTAAAGGGCATGGTTTAGCGGTGGACTTGGCAGTGTTAGGGTAATGGTTGGACTCAATGATCTTATAGGTCTTTTCCATCCTCAATGATTCTATATTAGGCACTCCTGACTTCTAAGAATGCATTCTTCCCTGTTGTTTCCACTGAGGTGAGCTTTTCTCTCCAAAAAGCTAACACTTTGCTAGTACTTGCAAAACTCACGCAAGGAACATCTTTCCTTCACCGAGTTTGTTTTAAAGGAATTTTTAAGCGCATTAAATCATCTTTCTGAGATGATTTTGCAAACTGCAGTGCAGCTTGCATATTAGAGTATGAACAGGTACACTGGCTGTTATTCATATCTGCAAATCAAGGAAGAAGTGAACTGAGTAGATTTGGTGAGACGTTCTCCTTTCCTTTTTACCATGTTAATTTGCTTAATAATTCAAAGAAGCCACAAATTTGCAAAGGGTGTACCTCTGCTGCTAGTGCCATGTATTAAGATTCCTCTGTACTGTTTTATAGTGAGGGATTTTTTTGAATGACTACTAAACCCTATGTTGTGCAAGACTAAAAAATTCCTTTTGCAGTGGGGAAAATTAACTTAAAGCTCAAAAATCAAACATCTGTTGTTTGGTTCTTCGGGTCTACTGTTAAGGAAGCAGAATGAGTGGAGAGGCCATTTAATCCCTTGGAGCAGGTAAGTTCCACTCAGAAGGGAAGGAACTCAAGATCTGGTTTGCAGTTCCCTGTTGGCAGATACTTTTGCTGTGATATTTGGTAGAAAATCAAAGGGGAGCCATCAGAATGCTGTCTTAAATGGCTTCCCTGTTCAAACAAAAACTCGAAAACATTTGAAAACTGTATAATATGCACGAAAGTCACCTCAAACCTTGCTGGGTGAATTGCTATGTATACCTTTCTTCCATAATGCTTCAAACTATGTTTGACTTGCTTTCTGAAAATACACGGATGTCAGCTTGTTATTTCCTTAAGGGCATATAACCACATTGCTAGAGCCAAGAAGCGAAGAGTACCAAAACTACATATATGCAGAGCAGACCTTACACTGGACTCTCCCAAGATGCTAGTCCCACTTCACTGTAAATGTCACGACATGTTTGCAGATTGTAAGGGGCCATTTTGGCTCATAATACTAAATTGACATGGAACACACGTTAGCAGTGACTCCTGTTATGGTGAGATTTGGTTCAGAAAAGGGAGCGGTACTGAATGTTGCTTCGACCATCACCGAGACAGCTTCCAGCTGTACCTTGCTGTCTTCATACAAATACCCGTGTTTGACATGGAGGTGGGATTCCTGGAAGTCTGACCACTTCTGATCCCTATCCTCTGTCCCGATGTAAGGATGGGGCAAACTGCTCTCACTGGTTAAAGCTGGGTGATACTATGTTAGAGTATACATAGGCCAAGCCTATGGCAGGGTCTTCAAACTCCTTTTTAGGAAAGGGAAAAGCCAAAGCATGGAAAGGAACAGAAGCTAGGTCTCTGAGGCAGATCTTCTCCTGATCTTTATCAGCTTTGTTCCATAGGAATTGCGCAGACCTACACTAGTTTACACTAGCTGATATCTGGCCCGATGAGCTTGAATGGGAACATCTTCCTGCCCAGCCTAGTCGTTCTGCTACTGGAATTCACTAAGGTTTGTTTGCAACATCATAGCCCGTAGCCAAGGAAATGAATGTGATGCCACAAATTTGCTATGATGCTTCACTTCAGGAACAAGCAAAACAGGAGCTGGCAGAGAAAGAACATTTGCTCACACAGACAGCTTTGATATTTAGCCAAAATGGCAAGAAATTGTATGAAAGACAAGACAAACAAACAGTTTTGGGAATGTCATGTATTTTAAAGTTGCCTGCAGTAGGAGAATGTTAATTTAAAATATACTTTCCTGAAATAATTTCTATTAAGTATAGGAACGTGTCGTTTATCAGACAGTTCTGGATTAAAAGGATAAACTTTTGGTTGGTAAAGATGATTGGGTGAGCGACAGCCTAATGTACCACTAGATCTCTCTTTTACAGATAAAGACAAGAAGTAACACGTGCTTGATACGAAAAGCTGTACTGTTTCGCGTAAGACTAGGTGTCAGTTTAGCCATTGTGGACTTGTAGTGAGAGAATTAACTGGAGGAACGCGGTACAATACAGCAGTTCCTACCACCACGCATTCTGCAGCTGAGTATCTGAGAGGGAACTGCAAATTCTAACAAATTAAATGGTGCAGTCATCACCCTCATTTTTATGGATAGGGAAAGGAGCGAAGAGAAAGCTGAAATGGCTTGCCCAGAGGGTGCTCAGTCAATGCATAGCAGAGAAAGGGAGAGAAATCCAATCTGATTATGAATCCAGTACTATAGCCACAAGATCATTCTTCTCATCCTGACACAAATGCTATTTAACACGAAAACTCCTTTGTGAAAAGGGACATTAACCGATAACGATCTTGCCCAACAAGGGAAAATAGCTAAGTTTCTCCCCGTGTACAGTTGTGAACCTTAGAAAATAACATTTAATTTAAAAAAGCTCTTTAAAAATCATGGTGTACAGGATGGCAGTATCTTAGACGCTGCATTGGAATGAGGGCCACAGATTCTAACACTCATATTCAGTTATGATAGTGATAAAGTCCAACTGGCATGTAGTGGAGGTGGTGTTTTCTTTGGGCAATGAGATATTAAACCCAGAAACTGTCAAGTTCAAGAAAACATTGTGTTATGTTTGTTATGGGTTCCCAAACAAACAAATTGAGAAGAGATCTGAGATAAGATAATTTGGGGGCTGTGTCTGCTATCAAGGATATGTTCTATTGAAAAGGCTTTCTATGGAGGAAAAGTGAACCCTCCCAAGCCTCATGAATCCCATCTCCATTGTGTTATCTCACTGGGGAAAATGCTGGCTTTCCAAAGGGATAGGATTCACAGCTGGAATTCTCGACTCCCAGGGCATGCCTGGCCACCCAGTAGCGGCAAATCCCCGGTGTGCATCTCCAGGGGCTCTTCCTTCCTTGGACAGCACTAATGTTCATGTTTTGGTTAATGTCACAGCTGGAGAGTTTCACTATTGCTCTGAGAATCATTAACCACCTTGTTGTGATTTTTAGCTGTCATTCCCAGGAGGCCGTGCTGTATTGAACAGCTGCTCCTGGCTCCTGCACCCCTCAGGAGGGCCATATTCCAATTTTTGGTAGGGCCATAACTGCATTTTGTTTCTGCAGAGGGCTTTCTGCTAGACCAAAAAAGGGAAGGAGAATGGAGCAAATGCCAACCCCTTTCACTCCATTTCCTTCTTGGGGGGGGGGGGGGTTCATTCTCCTCCACACAGCTAAGGAGCGAGTCTGGCCAAAATCTAACATCATTCCCGCCTTTGTTGCATAAGTGACTTTCCAATATCCTAAAGCTCTGCAGGGCAGTCAGCCATAACCCAGCGACACTCCCAGAACCGGTGCACTCAAGCAGTTCGTAACCATGGAAAACACCTTTTTTGTGCGGCTTTTATGAAACTCTGGTGAATCCGTGCTTGCTATTTGAAGGCCAATATTTAGTTAAGAAAAAAATAAACACCGATGAAAATGGAGGGTTGGTACTGATTGACACACTAAATGGAGTCCAGTGGGCCCTTCTGGCAAACCCTCGCTGCAAGGCCAGGAACTTCGGTTTGTTTTACTCTTTATGTGGCCAGCCACTTCCACTGGCTTTGGTATGTATGTAATATTTTTTTCTTAGAAAATATTTCCTATCATCTACTTTTCTGTAAAATTTGTCCCTAAATTAAATTATATGCTTCTTTACAACTCAAGTCACTGTTATTCAAAACCCTTACCAAAAGGAAGATGCATGCCTGAGTATGTACAGAACTATATGGTTAGACACCAGCGTAGCTAATTAACAAACAGTAATTATTTTCCTAATCTTTTGTTTAAATACCACTAACTGGCTGCTCTTGAGAAAACCTCGATTCCCAATTAATGTGGCAGCTGTCTGATGAACACTGAGCCACAGTGACCAGCCCGAGCCGATACCGATGGGTGGTGTTCTGCGAACTTCAGCGGACAAATGTCAGTTTTTATGCCAGCTGAGAATCGGGCCAGGCACGCATTTAGCTTGTTTACATGACCACAGTATTGCAAAAAATTAAGATTACTGCTAAAATGATGTTGGGAATTTTTTTCTTTTAGACACCACACACTGCCAGTAAACTGAGTCACAACCGTAATGACAAATATACATTGACCTAGTTTCATTTTTCCCGGTTCTGAAGACAAGGAAATAGTAAGGCATTGCTGACTATATTCAGTGATAACTATGACTAAACATTAACCTTTTAGATTCCACCACTGAATCTTATTGATAGGACTTAAAAGACGGTATCTCCCCTCAGAGAGCGTCAAAGCTTCCTGATAGCACAAGTGTTGGTCTAAGGTCAGAAAAAGGAGCAGAGGGGAGGGAATGAATCAACTTCTGAGCTCAACAAAAATCTGCTGATCAATTCTAGAAGTCCTGATTCTAGAAGATCATGTTCACGATCTTACCAGACTGTCTCATACTAAAACCCATTTTAATTTCTAAGTGAGCCAGAGTATCTTGCTGAGTTTGCAGTTGTGCGCTATCACGTAGCAGAAGGCAATGCAAAACTCTGAGAACTACCAGATTTTTAAAATGCCCCCTGGAACCTGTGCAAATCTCCTGAACAGTATATAAAGCTTTAAAAATGTAGGCTTCACATGGTCTGAATAGCGAATACCTCTTTGCACATCAAGCAGTGGTTGCATATAGCATTTAAATAATAAGCTTGAAAAGCACACAAAGGGATTTGCTCTTTCGATTAGATTGATTTTTGTTT
Organism: Charadrius vociferus; assembly: GCF_000708025.1. Taxonomy (NCBI): domain Eukaryota; kingdom Metazoa; phylum Chordata; class Aves; order Charadriiformes; family Charadriidae; genus Charadrius; species Charadrius vociferus. The sequence goes on from NW_009648149.1 coordinate 3,910,060, forward strand.
GTGGATGTTATTTGGACTCCCTTCACTGTGGAACAAGTCCCCTACAGTTGCCATTAAAGCACTGAAAGCTTCCCTTTTGTTTTTAAATGTCAGTTTGAGCATAGCTTCATTAAATCATTTCACAATTAACTCCCTGAACATCCAGACTTTTTTAAAGCATCAAACCCAGCTGAATCACATTTGTTTCCCAGCAGAGTGAGTCCAAAGTGGTATCCCCAAGTGTGTATCCAGGAATTTGTATATTTGACTTGTGGCTACACAAAATACATATGGGAGCCGTGTGGGTGGTGGAGAGAGGATTAAAGCTTTCTCCCTGGGCCTAAGAAATACCATAGCTTCTTGCCCCAAATGCAGGGCTCGGGAACCAAGTCATAAGGGAAAGATGTCTGGGTTAATCTAGGAAGACTTATTCCCAAAAGAACTATAAATGAAGCGAACTCAAACGAGTTGTTAGTTTAGCCCAGTATATATAAGCAGCAATGTTTTCGGTGAGGCTATCTGTCTGACTTCCATGTAGTTTCTATCCTCTAAAGCCTGACTCGAGAGTCCAAACTGCCTCCTCATGACAGTTAGCAAGATCCTAAAAGTCCCAGGTCTGTGTCACAGCTTAGCTACTGGCCTTGATTTCTCTCATACGCAGTTATGTGAAATGCCAACAAAGTCAGAAATAAAAGTGTAACCTTAAGCTAACTCTTTCCTTGTTAATATAGAACCAGCTCAGAATTTTGTCCATCATACACAGAGTGGAGCGCTCTCCTGCTTCCCAAGAGCTAGTCCAGTCCTCATCTCTTGATAACCGATACACGGTGCCCGCAGCACGTTGCGCGCTGCTGTTAGCCCTTGGTTTCCGCTGCGTCTATACTTACTTGGAGAAGTGGGAGAGGTGGCCCCTCCTTCTGTTGATGTAGTTGGAGGTTTTGTGTCTGGCACTGGCAGAGGCACAGGCCTAGCCATTGGTGGCGGAGGTGGTGGTGGCAACATTGGGGTAGGAAGGAATGGATTGTGCACCTTGCCTTGGCTGCTACCATTGGGCTGCCAAAAAACAAGCAAACAGACAAAAATTATACTAAAAATCAGCTGTTAGGAACCTCCAGTAATAACAATCTAGTTGAGGGCTACGTGCAACACATTTGCAATTACTTGAGAGATGGCAAAGAAAGTGCTGGGTCAAATTCTCCATTGACTTCAAGGAACTGTCTCAAAATCTGTGAAACTATGGAAATTCTCACTTTTAAACATTTGTCATATTAGCAGCTGGTCTAACTGCCCTGGATTAAATTCTACTACTCTTTACCTTTCCTGCAGCCACTACCTGATGCTCAGTGAGAGTTGAAGCTGTGTTTCTGACCCCTTCGATTCCCCAGTTTCATGTCTCTGTTATAGCCTTAGGATATCAGTGCCTAGGACTTGAGCGTAAATTTCTTAAAGATACTGCTCATTAAGAGAAAAACCAAGCATTTTTGGTGGTCTTAAAAGTCGTGCTGATCTCTTATTACAGGAGAATGAACGAGTGTATGTTAAAGTAACTGCTCTCCCACATCCCTTTTGAGTTAGCAATAGTGTAGCTCACTGTTTAGTTGCCGTTAGGATCGTATAGAGAAACGACCAAACTTAGAGCTGCTTCATTTTACGCACTGGGAACACCCCCAACCTCCCTTTAGTCTGGGATGTGGTCAGTCGCAGGCAGAATGGTCCCAGCTATACAAGTGTGATCTTTCAATTAACCACCAGAAAAACCTGTCCAGAGAGCTGGGGCTGTTCAGCCTGGAGAAGAGAAGGCTCCGGGGAGATCTTATTGCGGCCTTCCAGTCCCTAAAGGGGCTACCGGAGAGCTGGGGAGGGACTTTTTACTGGGGCATGGAGTGACAGGATGACGGGGAATGGCTATAAACTGGAAGAGGGCAGGTTTAGATTAAACATTAGGAAGAAGTTTTTCACTTTGAGGGTGGTGAGGCACTGGAACGGGTTGCCCAGAGAGGTTGTTGAGGCCCCATCCCTGGAGGTGTTCAAGGCCAGGCTGGACGTGGCCTTGGGCAACCTGGTCTGGTGGGAGGTGTCCCTGTCTATGGCAGGGGGGTTGGAACTCGATGATCTTCAAGGTCCTTTCCAACCTAAACCATTCTATGATTCTATGATCACAAAAACAAGAAGCAGGCTTAAAAAAAATGCCTCCCCTTCCCCCAGCTTGTTAAGTTTACATTTTAAATGTAATGCAGCCTGGACACTTGAAAACCATACAGATAGATGCCAAATACCATTATAAAGAGAAAGTAGGACAGCCTGTGAATCAGGTGTTCCATTTTAGTGACAAAAATGATGAGATCACTTTCGACAGCACTCTACAAATTGATCTCACTGCAGTTCTTCTGGCACTGAGCATTGGCTTTTCCATTGATGATAAAAGCTCAGCTTTAAACGCAGATCCATATTCTAAGTACTGCTAAAGAAAATAATATTTTAATTCCTGTTAGGGTTTCCATTAGCCTGAATTACTGGGGACAAAATACTCACACTGGCAAACGCTCAGGCCGTTATTTTCATTTCACCTGCTTTGGCACTGACAAAAT
>NW_009648149.1:3912667-3927253 GCF_000708025.1 Charadrius vociferus
TGGTTCAGGGCATAAATAAGACTCAAATTCATCTGCATTTAACTTAACAGCGCTCCCACTGACTTCAAAGACTGCAGTTACTAGTGTTTGCAGTAAGAAGCAATCCTTCAGGGATATTTATTTTTCCAACACCCAGTACCTTTAATAAACTAATATATTAGTGACATCTCTCAAACACTATCTTGTCTCACAATTAGGTCCCTTTCCTGCCAAGAAGACCCCTGCTGTATGTTCATTGTGAGCGCGCTAACAGTTCATAATGCTGAATGGTTTGGGATAAATTAAGCAAATGAATACTCAAGGAAAAAGAAAAGCACTATATTGATTTGTTGTCTAGACATAAATGTATCTGCTAACATATTGCAGACATTATTCAAAGCCAGCACTGGCTGGAATAAGTAGAGTCAGTTTTTCTGCTAGGGAAAGGAAAGCACTGAGAACAATATAGCTTATTAAATAAGTGTAATAAATTAGATGCTAATAATTAAACTAATTCTCATTAACACTTTCAATCGTATGTATGTCAGGAGAGAAACAGTAATTTTGCCAGTTATTACTTCATTGGTTGGAAAAAGTTATATGCATTACATTTCATGAAATATTCAGAGCATTATTTTAGATTTGATTTACATAAAATTTATAAATTCTGTATTTGACCGGAATGCTATTTCAATAATAGCAAGATGATTCACTTTATTTGATTAAAAAAAAATGAAAATGGTTATTTGAAGCTTTGGAACTCTGCTTAATTTTTCATAGAGATAAGGGGAAAAGATAACTGCTTACAGAAATAACAAACCATAATAAACTGTACTTTTAACATCTTGAGTTCAAGTACTGGTCAACTTGATCTAAAGTGCTATAAGGCAGTATTTTTTTTTTTTTTAATGAACTTAGCTGATCTGAAACATCTGTTTCTCACCCTCCCTTTTCCTGCTCCTTCCCCCCCACTCTCCCCTGAACTTCAAAAATAATTAATAAAAATTATTCTGCCTTCATATTTTGTTAACCCTCGTTCCACTAGGGTTACAACGCATGCAGCAAAGTCATTTGTGGAGGCACCCAAAAGGTCACTGTATCACCAGCTTCTCTGACAGTTTAAGTTAATTTCACCACAATGTGGTCGAGTGGTTTTTTGGGGAGGTTTCTTGTTGTTTTTTTAAATATTTTTGCAGTAGCAGCAGGTTTTTTTCCCTTCCAACGACTGTTCAAGGTGTGTTCCTGGATGCAACATGCTGTTAAAATAATCCCATAATCCCATGGTTAATTTTACATAGGACAAACACTTCTGAAGAAATAAAAACGGCTTCCTTACATTTAGGAACCCCACCTGTCCAGCCTGCTGACCAGCGTCGGGGCAGACAAGTTGGACAAACTCTTTCAGAGTCTCCTGAGGATGATAGCGGATTGCTGGGTGTGAGAAGTATGGCCCAGGCTGTTGAATAATGGGTGATGTTGGAAAATGAAGAGTCGATGGTGTTGCATGTGGACTTGCTATAGGAAAGAAAACAAAGAAGTTATATAGAGTTTTGCCTTCGGAAAAGAAAACAGTTTAAATCTACCGTAGTTTTACTTTTAGTCTTTTTAAAAAATGTACAGTATTGTTTATACATCTGATCTTCACAATTAATATATTAGACCACATTGTGTCCTACACTCACTTCATCTAGATCCTGAAAGCAAAGGGAGCCAGACACTTTAAAGGATTTTCTGTGTTTTTAGTGGACACGTAAAAAGGAATCAGCAGTCCTCTGTGAAAGTGAAAACTATTCATCACCTTAAGAGCAGTCCTAATCAATCAGGCAATAAAAAAATGTATTTGGGAGATTAGGGTTGATTTAACTGACATTTCATATAACTTGGATTTGCACATATGAATCCATTTTATATTGTACTATAAATGGCTGATCATTTAAAGATGGTCTAACACTTCCTGTTGTTGGGGTTTTTTTTCCACCTCAGTTTAGGAACATTTATTTTAAGTAACGTATTTTCATCTAATGAACATGCACAAAGTGGCAAGATCGTTTTGAAAATTACATTTACATTTCTCCTGAATAATGTTAGGCTCAAATCTTCAGCAAGTCCCCAGCTTGCATTCAGGGATGGAGTTTTATTTGGTGAATTTATGGGCCAACAAGCCAGCTGGAAAATGTACTACAGTGAAGGTGTAAAGGTGTAATGTACACAAGCCCATTGGCAATGACAGATTTTACCCTCAGCTGATTTCAGCAGAACTACAAGTGCAGCTGAAGAGCCGTATGCTCTCCTAACGTTATGTGACACCTTGCCCAGTTCCTTGGCCTTCAAGATATATTGGGTTGGACCCGTGTTAGCTAGCAGTGCTTTCCACTGATAGCTGTCACCACGAGGTAGCAACTGCCGCCATTCATAGTGCTATGAGTTCTCCCTTTCCCTTCTAAAAATGAGAATTCGCTTTTCCTTTAGAATGACCAATTTATCTGGTTGAGCAGAAGCTCATCCGTAAAGTGTAGTTTATTTCTCACCAACCGATCATCATTACATCCCCGTTGCTCCTTTGGCATGCTATCCTAGTAATCTTTCAAGGGTGTTCGTGTGCATATTCTGCACTTGTACACCACACATAACCGATTAGGTAAAGGCTATGCAAGGGAGGTAATACCCTACCAGAAACTCATGTGTTGGCTTTGAAGTAAGTTAAATATACAAGAGGGAAAAAACAGCCTTTGGCACTTTTTGAAAAATTGGAGAGATGCAGGAAAGTTAACTAAAATCAAATACAAACGAGCAAACACTCATTTCATGACGAATGTTATGAAAAACCCTCAGTCAAATAAAAGCTAAAATCTGCCACTTAGTCTTGTTCATCGCCAGTTTAATAATATGACACTTTACTAATAACTTTTTTCTTAAGCATTACTAAACCATTAGCAAACTCAGAGCCTGAAGATGTGGATAAAACGAGCTCAGAGACAGCAGCAAGGAAACCTACTGCATTATCCTATAAACACTCATTAAGGGTTGGCTGGGCAGCACTTCTATGTACTTCTTTCTCCACGACTGGATAGGAATGATTACTTTACCACCACCACCAAAAAGAGCTGCACTCATGCCTGGGGTGTTGATATGGGATGAATATGAAGCTCTCATCCTTGCCATGAAAAGCCCCCCCTGTAACCTTGTTAACCCCACGAGTCCTCCCAGTCTGTTCCCCTCAATACAGTTTAAAATATTCATAACAGAGAGAGAAACACGTACTAAATGTGTGGTACTAAACTGCGTCCCGTGCAACGGGAAAACACCACTGAAAGAAAGCATGGAGGTGAGGAACCAAAAGGGAGCGTGCAGCCTTCAGCTGTCTTTGATCAAAGTCGATGTATATCCCGTGAATCTCTTCTGACAGCGTAGGCTATACCTGTCTTATAACAGCTAGATTTTGTGGCCTATGGGCGGAAGTGGAAAACAGTGTCTTCCCACAGCCGTGCTAGCTCTGCAACGCTGCACTTGGGAAAAGGAAACAAGAAGCAGCATATCCCACACTCCTTGTTATGGAAATGTTGACAGTTATTCCAAGGCCAAGGCAAACACCTGTGTGCCCAGCCCGTTCAGCCTGTCTGCACATCTGGGCTTATCTCTTGTTTTTACAAACCTAGTTAATTATTTCTTATTCACTTTTAAGACAAATAGTTTTGTTCTGAGTTTGCATCTTAAATTACAGTATATTTGAAAACTCTTCAGATAAAGAACCCAAATCTTCAAAGGAAGAAATTAAGGCTGTTTTCCTGTCCCCAAACTCCTGGGAGAGGCTGTAACTTTGAAGTGTGCTATTAAACGTAGAGATAATGTGGGATTCACCTTTTTAAATGTGGGTTCTACCATGGAGCTAATTATCTTAGAATCAACGGAGAACTAAAAAGAACTCAGTGTCTAAGGAGCCATTGGTGTCTAAGGAGCCATTCATCTCACCCAAAAATAGACCACTGCCTTTGACTGGACTTCATTGACGATGCTGATTGGCTCACCAGTGGATGTGAAGGGACGTCACCGATACTAGCTCCAAGGTAGATACCTCCAGTCTACACATGCACCTTCAGTTAGGTGAATTCCACCCAAAGTGTCGACCTCTGATCTCACTTACACCAGCCCCTGAGGTGTAACTGCTTTAATGACACTTACGTCAGAGCCACTTTACAGGTATGAATGTATCATCGCCTTCTCCAGGAAGCAACAGGCATTTTAGAGCTTGTCAAAATATTTTGCCAGGAATGTTAGTTCAACTAAAGTTGGTGGTAAGCATTTTGATGACTACAACAAAATTTTCATTAGCATATAGTGTGTCCTCTCTTCCTTCATATCTCCTTTTTATAGTTCCCCCTTTCCTTGTATGTCAAATGGAAGATGAAGATAAAAGTGAGAAATTAAAAGTAAAAAATAGATTGGGATTTTTTGAATATTTATTTTAAAAAAATCATATTAGCACCAGCTCTGTTAATACTATTTGAAATTGTTATGTAACTGCACTGTCCTCTGTACACATCTGGGAACAAATTTATTCCCTTTCTTCTACTGGGTGAAAAGGGGATAGAAATGCTATTTCAATCAAAGAAGAAGGAATAAAATACTGTACCCAGGCAACAGGCGGAAATGCAAAACGAGGCCTAAGACCGCACTGTATTTAGCTTTTCCAAGGTATAACTCTTCATTTAATAATTTGATTTGCTGTATGAAAGATGTACTATGGTTATTAGAAATACTCATAGGCATGTAAGTCTTGGGTCTTTTTCTCTGTTGCCCTGACCTCCTCAGCATGTCAAGGTAGAAAAAAAAAGTGCAAACCATTTGTTGGTGATCTTCCCAGAGAGAGAGAGAGAAGAAAAGTGAATGCAGAAATGATCAACAATAATTCAGGAAGGTTAAGTGCCGCAAGAAGGAGAAAGTGGTTCCTCTTCAGAGACTTGGCCAACTCCTCAGCGCAACCTTGAAGCGCTTTCTGCTGATCACGGGAAAGACTTAGGGAAGGAAACAAGACCGAATAGGCATCAGTCCTCAGTCTGCGCCATATACTGACACGTAGGGTTCATTTTCTCAGAGTAGATGGATTAGCATAAGAAGTAACAAATGGAGTAAGGATCTCCAAAAGGTTTGTTTTTGCAGTCTCTGACTGGGAAATACCAAATTTCTTAAATGGCAAAAGAAAGGGCTGTTTGATCTGAGGAAGAAGAATCTACTACTATTAAACTAATCAACATTACAAGCGTGCCTGCCTTATACTCGAGAATTAAATACTGAAGTCTAAAAACTGCTGGCCCAGATACAGACCATTACTCTGATAGCTGTGTTGTGGTCACCAACTCCAGCGCATGCAAAAATGGCCTTTCAAACAACTTCTGAATGCAGAACACAACTGTATTCCCAAATATATGGATCCTCGTAAACATTTTTAATCAGTTAAAGGATGTGAAGTACTGGAGCAGGTTGCTATTTTCCCTGTTTGCCTCTAAAAGGGGCAGGTGACCATGGACAAGCCCCTTCAGTCATGATTTTCAGAACCACTTAATAAAAATTATTGTCATTGTTTCTGAAAACCATGCCTAGAGTGATGCAAGTTTTCCCATGTATAAGAAGGGGCTATTACTACTTACGTGCTTCTGATGGGATATTACAAGTCTCAATCAGTGATTGTAAATTCTTTGAGTTCTTCAGATGGAAGATAAAACAGGTCTTTGTCTATTATTTATTTACTTATTGACTTATTATTTATGTATCCCTAAGCAGCTCCATGCTGCCAAACCATATTTCTCTTGGCGTCTTTCAGCCTGTGGCATTTATATTTTATTATTGACCTCACTAAATGACATACAATATAAGTTCTACAACCTCTGAAAATATGCGTATTCCAGATCAGAACTTCATTTCTACCTGCTGTAGGTACGGAGGAGTTGGACTATCTGGCATTATTAAATCTGTTATTTGTGTGGGGGGGTTGGAGGCAGGAATTATCCTTCCATCTCAAGGCAAGCATAAATATTTCAAAGCACACATGATTCTAATTCCATTGAAGCTCATCTGAAACATCCCAGACTTTTTATTGAAAATGAGATGATAATGTATGGTGGCCTGCAACAGATCTACCAGTATTTTAAAACTACTGCTATTGGGCCAAGTAATTATGCAGTACAGCTGTTGCGTGCTATACTGGATTTTTTAGTGTTTTATGAGTTCGTGGTGCTGTGCAGCACAGAAATAAGAGGATTTTTCAGAACGCTGAATTCAAACATCTGATTACGCAGGCCAGTCTTGTCTTTTCCCTTCTTGATTTGTAGTAGCCAATAACAAACAAACTAACTGACTAATAAAATGAGTCGCATTCATTGATTAGGTTAGCACTTCACGTGTCTAAAGCAAGTGAAGAAGAGCCAAAATTGTGAATTCTATTCAACTGAACGATGAGATAATAAAGAATCAGTTAATTTGAAACAGGTTATGGTTTTCTTCAGATAGTTAGTACCCTTCTCAGGCCCTTCTCCTGGAACAAAGGAGTAGTCCTAATAAATACACACGGGATCCTTTCTCCCAGGGAGCGCTCACTGATGTGGTAAAGGGACTTCATGATCGCACCTGCAGCGCTCAGACAGATTTCTCCACCAGCACAGACCAACATATGGGGGAGATACATCCACCTTCCATCTCCTCTTCCAAAAAGCCTTGCCAACCCCTTCAAGTCCAGATGACTGGATGAAATTTCGTTCTTCATAAAGTTGTTTGAAGTCTTTGAAAGGGTCATTTAGTGTTGCTCTTCTCCCTCTCGGGAAAAGCTTACTATCGCCCTGCACTCCTCGTCTGTTCAAAGAGGTAGCGAGCGGTCTGGGGAATCAAAACCACTGTTCCTTCACAGGCACAAGAGCTAGTCCATCAGACCAGGCCAACAGTGGCTTCACTAGGGCACGATGCTCAGATACCTCCTCTATAAGGTGATAATTAAGTTTACTAATAGCTGATTAAACATTGATCAATCTTCCTAGAAATAGTAACATTATAATCATAATGAAACAGGATCATTTTTATCAGCTTGTTTTTGAGGCCATTATAATTGGCTTCATTACAATTAAGAAAGTATTTTTTTAAAAGTCATTTCCCTGGAAATGTTATAGAACAGTTTGTTCTGCTAGATGTTTCCACTTCAGGCTTCTAAGTTGCTTTAACTCCCTGCATGCTGAAAGCTTTCTCCTGGCATTTTAAGTGATGCAAGTGCCAGTTCAAATTATGCAAGATGTATCCCACCCTTTGTACCCCAAAGGTACTTATTCTGAAAATTGACCATATTAGAGTACTAATTGGCTAAGCCACCATGCTGGCTGATGTGAAATGCTTTCAAACACCATGAAACAGCTGTGTTTATCGGAAATATGAAGAGTGACTTTTTAATAAGGAGATCTGGCAATAATCCAAATTTGTTGAAAGGAACTTACACTTCTGTGTATAATACAATACAAGAGGTAAAGAATAGAAGCCTAAAACAATAGCTTTAAGCCCACAGATTTTTGTGATGAAAGCAGTTACCCAAACAAGAAAAAAATAATTAAGAAACTTGGGCTGGGATTTGCAGAGGTCCGGAGAGAATTCATTAACTCCTTTTGAATTTCAATGGGAGCTGTGTCCCCGTAACTCTTTCAAAGGTTTCTGAAAGTCCCCGTTTTTCTTACTGCCCATTAGGAATAGATTTTTGGGTGATAAATGTAGAGCAATCTCATATTCAGGATAGCAAGGACTTGCCCCTACTTAAATACTGAGCTGCTGAGGGCAGGACTGACCAGTCCTAGGAAAAGCCCTTTGGAAGGAATTCCGATCAGTGGAAAGCTTAGGTATTGCTTAAGTCCCATAATGGTGCAAAAGGGCTGTTCAGTAACATGTCTGTCAGGTCCCTGGATGAGCTAAATTCAAACTGATCCTCTCTTGCATTCCCATGGCAGTGACAAGGCTGGGAAATCCTGGGGTAGGAGAACAAAAATAGGCCTTACCCTCTTAGCACGGCTAAAATTTAGCTATCGCTGATACTTCCACATTATGTAGGCAAACGTAGATGAAACATTCAAAATACAATATAAACAGCTGACCGATGCAAGAGATACACAAATACCCTAAATACGATGGATGTTCCTGGCCATGGACATCAAAAGAAGGACTGAACTGGAGAATGTCCACCTCTCTGCTCCAGAAGTCAAGTGCAGGTGGTCGGCTAAGCACTGCTGAAAAAACCAGACCCATGGTATCTCCAGGTTGGGGCTGGCTGTCAGCCCCTTTTTGCTGCTCTCAAGAGTGGTATAAGGCACCTGGACCCTTTGTTCAGAAATACTCTTTCTGTCAGAATTTTTGCAGTAGCAAGTGGGAGGCAGAAGGACTTTTGCCAGGGCCCACGGAATTCCTAGCAAAAAGAAAACATGCTTAAAGCTGTGTTTGGGCACAGGGTTTATTGGTGTATTCTGGATTGTGAGTATTACAGACTGCTTTTGAAAACCTGTAGAGCTGAACTGAGTGCTGGTTCCAGATTCTGGCATAGGCAGGGGGCCAGTTAAGTTAGCTATTTTGAGCAGACTGTTTTAAAACATGTCAAAATTCTTCTGCCTTTGGGAGATGAGAATACTATAGAACTGATTTCAAGGTACAGAAATGAAAGTCATACCTATAGAAAGCACTCCTTCCTTTCAAGACCATAGCTAAAGGTGAAAAAATCCCAACAATTTGACCTATTTGTAGAATTCCTACTTCCCACTAAATGCTGGCAACTTTTGCATATTATTATTGTTTTTAATACACATGATGTATTCCCACATAGAAGATAAAAACTACTGCTAGGAGAATATATCATGTCTTTCTTATAATGAAATGCAGTTGATAAGTTTACAATAGAAATGTAAATTCTCTTAAAAACCACAACCTTTATGTGTGTGATGATATAATTCTGCTTTGATACTAAAAAGGGCATGGTAATGGAATCTGTGACTTTGGAGTGATATATTGCTGTTAAGTTAATAGGACTCCACATTCCCATTTCTAATATCTGTGTTTTTTTCCCCTTTCATTCTGTAGATGGTAAGCTGATACTACATAAACATTGTTAAAGCTATAGTTCCACGCTACAGTAATTCACTTAACTTTAACATGATTTATGGTTCTGTCAATAGAGGAGGTTGAAAATCCAGAGCTCTGATGCTTAAACATGGGTTCCATATTTAAAGCAATAATGTGCTTTTTGTGTGTGTCTGAAGCTAGAAGAATTTAGCATAAAGCAGAGATAAAAATATTATAGTTCACTGCACTGTTTAAAGCATGTAGTTTAACTTCACGGGTACATCAAAGAGAGCAAAGAAACTGAACACAGAATCGGTAAAAGCATGGGTAAAATACTTTGGTCCTGTAGCACTTTATTTTTATATTATTTTTTAGGGATGCATGAAATCCTATTAGTATTTTTAACACTCCCCCTTTTTTCATTCTTTTGCTCAGTTAGAACAGCTCCTTTTGTCAGGATGAGTTTAAATCTGGGTCCACTGTGTTAATCACCCCCCATTCTTCTTTCTGGCACTTACCCTCCAGGCATTTTGCCTCTTTAGGAGATTAAGCGACCAAGTCATCTTGTTGCTCTAACATGTCCTCACTGGAGCAACATATTAACACAATTCCTCTGCAAAAGAGCCCTCTTTAGAAGTTTGCTGCAGGGATGACAAATTAACCCAGCATGGTGTCCCACACATCTATCTCAGTACAAATTATTAGTGTAATAGAGCTTTTAGTTATGCATTTATCTAGTAATTATTGAACGGTTATACAAAACGAAGCTGAGCAATCATGGCCCTTTATGAGGCAATCTCAGTGGGTGGCCTTACAGTTAATTTAGGATAGGACTGTCTAAGCAGTTCACTCACACACAAATTAGCTGAACAGCCCGCTCCTTTAAATATTTCCTATGTCACAGGCTAACTCTTTACAATACAACAAAGGTAGAGTTTTAATTACACGGTTCCTGACTTTTGTTTAGCTGAAGCTTTAACCATTTGCAAGCCTTCCTCTCTGCCCTCCCCTGCCTGGGATATGGGAGTCGAGGGCAGTTTGGGTGGGGTATCCAGTGATTACTAAACCTTGACCTTGAGGCCATCTGTTAGGAAAGTGTTTTTCCTTCAGCATCATATTCTTTCAAAGCGAATGGAGAAAAATTAAAATCTTCACCTACACAGTCAGCTATCCTGACATTGTAAACTGGAGCATTCCTCCGCGCTGTCGCAAAAGCAATGCTCGTCTGTTGGTCAGCGTTACGCTATTTAAGGTTCTACTCAACTTTCTTACCCTTGTGGTGTGGCTCTCTCCTCTTTCGGCTGCCTGACATTACCAACCCCTGACCTGATGTGTCTGTATGCGAATGAACTTGCACTGCTTTTTTGGGGTCAAAATTCAAAGGAAAGTAGAAGGTTACATTAGTCTGCCAGCTGACAGCATCGAGGAGCAGCTATAGATAGTTGTACGGAACAGGATATTAAAAAATGTCGTTTCACATTGAGTAGGTCTGGAGCGAGGTGGCAGGAATTACCACTTGACTCGCTTGGAGCTGGCTGACAGGACAGCTAACAGGCACTGATATTTTGGTGACGCTGTGGAGAATTTTGATAGAGAAGGGCACAATCTCTTCCCAGATATGTGACATAAAGTTTTTGCCACTTTGGCACGAACAGAGAGTACTATCCTGGAGAGTTTCTTTGGTAAGCCTTGTCCTGATGAAAATCTCAATGGCAATGCTTATTATGGAGGAAATTAATATAATGGGAACCACTCCACTAGTTGACTTTCATCCCTTCTTCTCTTTCTGCTCACACACCCATTTCCTTGGGTTCTTCCCTTTGTGCAGTAGTTCTTGTTTCTTGTAATTGTGTTTCTCCTTCATTTATCTTCCTAACGTACCATCTCATTCTTATCTTTTTTCTTTCCTTGCCTTTTCTTCCTTGCTTTTTTGGCCTGGAGGATCTATGCTGTCATATTCTGTGGAAATGCTTGAATGCTCTACAGCACAGGCTGCCGTATATCCTAGGTTTACAAGATCGTGGTCAATTTAACGTTTCAGCCAGCTCCAGATATAAAGTCACTAGAGTGTAAGTAGCAATACATGGAAACCTAAAACCTTTTATGTAAATACTGCTGTCAGCCATAGTGTTCAAACCTTTCACTGTCTGGTAAAGAGTTCAAGTGGGCTAATGTCTGGGAAAGTTTGTAAGGTGCCAGCAATATATGATGGCTTTGCAATACTGGAGTACTGTGGTGAGCTACGCTGACCACCACATAATCTAACTTGCAGGTAACAAAAGTATGCTGCGTAGGAGACAGGGTTCTAACTGCTTGAATTTTCAATGCTTTGAAATAAATTCTAAAACTGATAGAGATGCTAAAGCCACCCTATAGGTGATCAATTTACCATCTGCCAGACACTGAATCCTAACCACGCTGGTCCAGAGAAGACATATGGTGCATTCATAGAGTCATGCCCAAAAAACTGCCATCATCAAGTGAGGCTCCATGAATCACTTTGCTAGCTTATCACCAAAGAAACTTGGATCTTACCACCATCTGTTGGAACTACTGAGGAGTCACTGAAGCATTGGCATCCATGCGCCAGCACTCACTGCACATCTGGTCCTTTGGTCAGCCAGCTCAGATCCTCTCTGCTGGCTACTGCCCAGCTGGGTTGCGTACTGGCAGCAGCACCAATGCAGACAGCAAACTAGTGCACAGCCTTCCACAACGCAGTACAGTACAGACAATTTCATGAAACCAGAGGTTTTCCAACTGGTTCATGAATGGAGCACCTCATAGCTAAGAAATCCTCTTAAGGATCTGCTCCGCCTCCAAGCAGGTCTTGTTTCCAAAATGACTCATCGTGGGGATCACTGGGAAGGGCACTCAGTATCCTGGGATACCCCAGCATAAGACGTGCGCTGTGTTCTAAGGAATGTTTGGAAGCGTGTGAAAGATTCGGGAATATTCCTGAGAAGTTATAAATCACTGGTTGTCAATGACAACACCTGCCATGAATAGTCTACAGCTTCTTCTCTGCTGTCTATTTTGATCGTGCTTTACAAATGCATCTCATATACACATCCAAGTGATAAACTTGCACATATGAACATCAGAAGGAGATTGAACCTTCTTGTAATCGCTCAGTTGGCTGAGGAGCTTACTCTGATGGTGACCTACTTACTCGTAACTTTGCTTTCTCTGAAATATCTCTGCAGACTGAAGATTAAATCCTGCTCTTACTTTTCTGAAGACCACTCAGAATGACCTGCCACTGACCATTTACATAATGCATATGTATCCAAAGAGAATGCAACGTGTGTGTACTATAGTATACCGTTAATTTCTGCAGAAAGGTACCACTTCCAGAAACTAATGGTGGATAGTAATTGCTCAAAGATTATATCCTCTTATATGACTGCATTATACTCTTGACACTTTTGATACCTGAAAAGCTTCTCGCTTCTGCTTACTGTCCTAAAGTACACTGGAGGCAATGGGATAAAGAACAAAGCTGGATTTGCAGAAAATAATCCATCTCAGTATATTACCCTTTACTAACAGAACGATTGTTGTAGAAGAGAAATAAACACAGCCAGTGTGCTGTGGAAGAAGAATACTGAGGAGGAATGTCCAAAAAGAACAAAGAACGAAGTCCAGAGCAAGATTTTTCCAGGATGATGACACTTCAAGAATCCATGGATGGATTCAGAGGGGGTTTTTTTTCCTGAAAGTCTGCAAGACTTTGTTCGTGAACAAGCATAAAATAGAAGATGCTTCTAAATGATGTTGCAGAAGAAGTTTTGGTTAACCTGTTAGGCACCACGATGATTAGAAACTGCGTTAGTTCTTTACAGACATCTCCTTCCAAACAAAAAAATTTGGGAACTGTAATTTGCTCTTTCAAATTCTGGCTGTCTTTGAATGTTCTTCTCACGTAGCCGATGGGTATCCCCCGGTGCACAGAAAAAGTCTCATGAAAACAGACTGCAGATGAGATTTAAACAAGACCTCATCAGTGATACATTTCCTCTCTCAACCACACAAAAATCCAAAACAGAGGGTCTAAACAGGGGCAGACAAAAGCATTCAATGATCTTAAAAAATAAGTGTGAGGTTAAACATAGCTAAATAAAGAAAGGCCTATTAACTAATCAATCAACAATCCAATCTAAAAGGCTGAACTAAAAGATAGGAATTCAGTCAGCTGATGTGCACTGAATATAATGTTAATGGAACATTCGTATTATTCATACTTATATCACCAATTATCAAGGCTTTTAAAAGGAGGTACATTTGCCAGATAGTTCAGATCCAAATTTCAAGGGAAATCTGTATAGATCTTAGATGCCTAAGATCTTCTGAGGATCTAGGTGTGTGTCTAAGGGTAATGAATAATTTTTATGGGATTAACCACAACAAATCAAAATACAATAAGTAGATTTAACAAAGCACAAAAGCCCATGAAGTGCAATTCTGACCTCACTTCAACTTAGTGCAATTCCACCACTTCACCACCACATCACCTGGACTGTGCAGACAAAGAGGCTCCTCCTGGTTTATGCTGCCCTCAGTAAAACCACAAGAAAGCCAAACAGACATTTCAAAATAATTCCCAGTATGAATTGCTAATATGTTTTTTTATGCTTCACCATTCGACCGATTCCTTAATAATCTTGTCTAAATGAGACAAAATTTCATAGCAGAAAGAAACATGTCACAACCATTCATTCCTATTTTTATATCTTCCAAAGAGTTTTGTAAGACGATTCATTCATTTGTGTATATTACTATGCCCAAGTGAGTTCCTTTTCAAACGTGAACTGAGTACTGCATTTAGTTTTCTAGGCTAAATGCAAATGCATCTTTCTAACAAAAATGTATAAGCACATCTAGACCCAGAGGACATCTCTTTTACTTGGAAAGTCAGTCAGAAGAGTACCGTGAAGAAAACCAGCCAAAGCGTTGCAGGAACCAACTTCAAAGGAGTCCCCTAACAAGGCGGTTCTTCAGCACACTGATACCAACAACACGAGCACTAAACGACTGGCAGAAACAAAGCCATAGTGCTGGAAGACAGCCGTGGTTCAGAAGGGAGTGCTGGGTCCCTATCTCCAGTGAATCTATGTTATGAATGGACACAAGCAGAAGACACTCTCTGTAACACATTCTGTCCCTTTGCCCACCCTCTTCAATAAAACCCCACGCCCCCAGAAACCAGTGTTTCCACCTTGGGCACCGTTGCTTGGTCATCAGCCCAGCCTAGCAAAACCAAACGCAGGTCTTGACAATTAAAACCTCCGGGTTATCAAGCTTCTGAAGTGGGTGGGTCACACGTGGCGATGACTTTCCGTGGAAAGGCGCTGGGGTGGACACTGGGCGCCGTGGCTAACGTTTAAGCTGCCTGGGGGCTCTTGGGTTAGGCCTCACCTCTGGGTCCTGTAATGACAGGTCGATGGTGCTGTGTGAAAGCCGTTCCAAGGGAGGAGGTCTGCGAAGGCGAGGGACTGCTGAAACCAGACTTCTCTGTTTTCTTTAATGTAGTTG